>NC_081363.1:5192626-5492626 GCF_030684315.1 Stegostoma tigrinum | reverse complement strand
CTACTGTGCAAACCGTAGGAACTGTTCCAGAGTTTTTAGTTTCTTGGAAGATCACCACAAGTGCTTCGACTATTTCTTGGCCACTTCCTTAAATACTCTAGGATATAGATTCAGGGCATTGGGAATCAGTTTCCTAAACACCATCTGTTTCGCTAGACCCTGTGCTGTCCAACATTGAGACGTTATTTGTGCTATCCTTTTGAAAGACGGAATCAAAAATTGTGTTTAATTGGCCTGCCATCTGTTTATTCCCCATTATAAACACCCTGTTTCTGACTATAAGGGACATTTGTCTTCATTAACCTTCTAATCTTCACATGCCTATTGAAGCCTTTATAATCAGTTTGTACGTTTCCTGCAAACTTATGCTTGTACTCTATTTCCTCAGCCACATAATCAGTCCCTTTTCCCTCTGTTGCTGAAAACTAAACTGCTGCTAGTCCTCACGTCTGCTGCATTTTTTGGCCAATTTGCATGCCTTTTCCTGGTTCTAATACTGTCCATAATTGACATTGTTAGCCAGGGTCAGGCAAACTTTCCTTTTTATTTTTGTACCAGACAGGAGTGAACAATCATTGCAATTCCTCCACACACTCTTTAGATGTTTGCCATTGCCTATCCACCATCGGTCCTTTTAACATTTCCCAAACTATCATTGTCACCTCACACCTCATATCATTGTCATTGTCTATATTTGGATTCAGGACTCAACTTACAGAATCAGCTGTGTTACTGTCCAGTTTAATGAAGAATTCCATCATATTATGGCACTCGTCCACAAAGGGTCTGCCACAGCTAGATTACTGATTATTCCTTTCTTGGTACACAGTATGCATTGTAGGATGGTTGGGCTGTCCTCTGGTTCCTCAACATATTGATTTAGATTGGTCAAACAGTATGCAGACTAAAATCACTTAAAATTGCCACTGCACTTGTATCATTTGCTTCTCTAATTTCTGGCTGAATTCTTTCCCCAGTATTACCACCACAGGTTGGGTGTCTCTCTACAAGCCCCACCAAGTTTTCTGCCCCTTGATGTTTCTAATCTATACCCATATGGATTCCACTTCACTGGAGCTGTTATCCATCTTCACTATCGTGTTCATGAACTCTTCAACAAACAATGCCACCCCATCTCCTTTTCTGTCTGTCCTTCCTAAACAAAATGAATACCCTACATATTTGGGTGGCACAGTAGCTCAGTGGTTAGCACTGCTGCCTGACAGTGCCAGGGACCTGGGTTTGATTCCACCCTCAGGCAGCTGTCTGTGTGGACTTTGCATGTTCTCCCTGTGTCTGTGTGGATTTCCTCTGGTGCTCCAATATCTTCCCACAATGCAAAGATGTACAGGTTAGGTGGATTGACTATGCTCATAGTGTTCAAGGATGTGTAGATTAGGGGGAGAGGTCTGGGTGGGATGCTCTGACAGTGTTGACTTGTTAGGTGGAAGGGCCTCTTTCCACATCGTAGGGATTCTGTGATCTATGATCATTTAAGAACATAGGATTTAGGAAGGATTAGGCATTTAAGCCCTTTGAGCCTGCTCCACCATTAACATCATCACAGTTGATACCAAACTGATCTCAAATTCATAGAGTCATAGAGGTTTACAGGATGGAAACGGGCCATACGGGCCAACTTTTGCGTACCAGTTTTCAATTAAACTGGTCCCATTTGCCTGTGTTTGGTCCATTTCTGTTTATACCTGTCTCATCCATATACCTGCCCAAATGTTTCTCAAATGCTGAAAGTGTACTCACCTCTGTCACTCCCTCTGACAGCTCCTTCCAGACACTCGTCACCCTTTGTGAAGCCCCTCTGAACTGTTCCGTATCTCTCCCCTCTCACCTTAAACCTATTATCCCTAGTTTTGGACACCCCTACTATGGGGAAAAACTGTTGGCTGTCTACCTTATCAATGTCTCTTATGATTTTATAGACCTTTCTTAGGTTATCTTTCAACCTGCTATGCTCAGGGGAAAAAGTCCCAGCCTATCCAGCTTCTCCTTATTAACTGAAACCTTGCAGTCTAGTAGCATTCTGGGAAATCTTTCCTGCGCGCTCTGTGACTAAGTAATATCCTTTCTATAGTAAAGTGACCAGAACTGCAGGCAGTACTCCTAATGTGGCATTACCAGCATCTTGTACAGCTGCAACAAGAAGCCCCAACTCCTATACTCATGCTCTGACTGATGAAAGCAAGCATGCCTTCTTCTTCACCCTGTCTACCTGTAACTTCACTGTCAAGAAGCTATGAACGTGTACCCGTGGATCTCTTTTTTTCTATAACAGGACCCTACCATTGATTGTGTAAGTCTTGGATTGACCTACCAAAATGCAACACCTCGGATTTATCTCAATTGAACTCCTTCTGGCATTTCGCAGCCCACTGACCCAGTTGACCAAGCTTATGCTATATTCCCAGATAACCTTCTTCACTGTTAACCATACCATCTGCACATTTACTGACCATCCCTCCTAAATTCTCATCCAAATCATATAAATGATGAATAACTGTGGACCGAGCACCAATCTCTGTGATACACCACTGGACACAGGCCTCCAATTTGAAAAACAATCCGCTATCACCAACCCATATCTTCTACCTCAAACCAATTTTGTATCAAATTTGCTAACTCTTCCTACATTCCTTGAGATTGAACCTTACTCAACGATCTGCCATGTGGTACCTTGGCCGAGGCCCTGCTAACGTTCACATAGACAATGTCTACCTGCACTGCCCTCATCTACTTTCTCGGACACCCTTTCAAAAAACTCAGTCAAATTTGGGAGACATGATTTCCCACACACAGCACCATGCAAACTATCCCGAATAAGTCCTTGCCCTTCAAATGCCTCGAAATACTGTCTCTCAGAATCCCCTCTAACAACTTGATCACCACAGATGTTAGGCTCTCTGGTCTGTAGTTCCCAAGCATTTCCCTGCAGCCTTTCTTAAATAATAGCACTCCATTAGACGTCTTCCAATTGTCGGGCTCTTCACCAATGGCTGTTAATGATGCAAATACCTCTGCTAGGGGCCCTGCAATTTCCTCTCAAACCGCCCACAAAGTCCTGGGGTACACTTAAGAGTCACAGACATGCAGAGCAGGGAAACAGAACCTTTGGTCCAACTTGCGCATGCTGACCAGAATTCCTAAATATACCTAGTCCCATTTGGTGGCGTTTGGCCCATATCCATCTAAACCCTTCCTATTCATATACCCTTGCCAACACCTTTTAAATGTAGTAATTGTATAAGCTTCCACCACTTTCTTTGGCAGCTCATTGCATACACGCACCTTCATCTGCGTGAAAAAGTTGTCCCTTGGACCCTTTTAAATCTTTCCCCCTCACCTTAAACCTATGACATCCAGTTTCAGACTCCCCCACCCTGGGGAAAATACCTTACCTTTTTACCCTGCCCATGCCCCTCATGATCTTATAAACCTAATATAAGGTTGCCCTTCAGCCTGAGACGCTCCAGAGAAAATAGCCCCAGCCTAGTCAGTCTCTCCCTATAGCGCAAATCAATCCAACCCTGGCAACATCCATGTAAATCTTTTCTGAACGCTTTCAAGTTTTTCAACATCCTTCCTACAGAAGAGAGACCAGATTGCACACTGTATTCCAAAAGCGGCCTAACCAATCTCATGTGCAGCCACAGCATGAACCTCCCAACTCTTATACTCAGTGCACTGGCCAATTACGGCAAGTATACCAAATGTCTTCCTCACTACCCAGTCTGCCAATGACTACACTTTCAAGGAATTATGAACCTGCACTCCAAGGTTTCTGCTCAGCAACACTCCCCGGGACTTTATCACTAAGTGTATAAGTCCTGCTCTGATTTGCCTTTCCAAATGCAGCACCTCACATTTATCTAAATTGAACTCGATCTGCCACTCCTCTGCCCATTGGCCCATCTGATCAAGGTTTCGTTGTACTCCTGAGATAACCTTCTTCACTGTCCATTACATCTCCAATTTTGGTGTCATCTATAAACTTACTCACCATACCGTCTATGTTCACATCCAAAGGTCCCAGGGATTTATGTCTCTTCATGTGTTCTGTGACTTCCAACAACTCCTTTTCATCAATGTGGACTCTTTTCAAGACATCACTATTTATTTCCCCAAGTTCCCCAGCATCCTTGCCTTTTTTGATGGAAAATACTGACAAGAGATAATCATTTAGGATCTCACCCATCTCTTGTGGCTCTGTACATGGACAGCTTTGGTGGGTTCAAGAACAGAATTAGTCTGACTAGAGCTAAGGAAATAAAAAGGGACAGAATTTGACATAGTCTATAGACCACCTATAAGTGGGAATGTTGAAGAGGACTAAAACTGTAGGAAATTAGAGGCTACGATCATGGACTAGTTGTAACTGTGGAATCTGTCTGAGTGTAGACTGGGACTATGATAGCATTAAAGGTGGAGTGTAACAAATGTTGCTAGATTATGTTCAGGAAGAATTCCTAAGTGAGTTTGTGTCCAGTCGTATGAAAACGGAAGCACTTTTGGATCTGGTTCTTAGAAATGAGGTGGGTGAAGTAAATTACAGTGTTTGGAAGTGGGAACATTTTGGAGATAGCGATCATTGTATCAAGAGGTATAGAATTATGAATAAAAAGAACAATAGGCAATCCAGATTAGGAATAATCAACTGAGGACACCTGACTGCTGTGGAACAAGGATGGCCAGAAAGACTGGAACAAAAAGTTACTGGGAAAAGCTGTAGTTGGACAAAGGGCTACTTGCTAAGGGAAGGTGGTTCAGGTATCATCAAGGTTTATTCTCTCAAAAGAGAACGACTCACAGCACCATAAAAGGTAGCAGCAGAATTACGCCATTCAGCCTATTGAGTCTGTTCTGTTGTTCACTGACTGAACTAATAATCCTCAACCCCACTTCCTGCCTTTACCCCATACTCTTTGATTTCCTTCCTGATTTAAAAACCAACTCTCAGTTTTGAGTAGTGTTAACTGAGTCTCGACAGGTCTCTTTACTAAGGAAGTCCACAGATGCACTACCACCTAGGAAGAAATTCCTCCTCACCTTGGTCTTCAGTGGGTAACCCCTTATTCTGAGATTATGCCCTCTGGCCCTCGACTCTCCACAAGGGGAAACAACCTTTCCACATCTACCTGGGCAGAATCTTGGTAAATCCATTCTGCACACCCTCAATAGAACAATTGCATTCTTCCAACTCATAGGGAGCATGTCTCTCGTTCTGACCTGTACAGCGTTTTATATAGTACCAGCGTGATCTCTCTGTTCTTGTATTCAGTACCTTGGCTAACAAAGGTATATCACAAATGGAGCTGGAGGAACTCAGCAGGCCAGGCAGCATCAGAGGAGCAGGAAAGTTGATGTTTTGGGTCAGGACCCTTCGTTTCTGAAGAAGGGTCCTGACCCAAAACATCGGCTTTCCTGTTCCTCTGATGCTTCCTGGCCTGCTGTATTCCTCAAGCTCCACACTATGTTATCTCTGATTCCGGCATCGGCAATACTTACTACCTCTATATCCCATATGCCTTGCTTTCTTAACTGTATCCACCTGCTGTACTATGTTCTGAGGATATGCACAGCAAGGTTCTTCTGATCTTCAGTACTTCTCAAGGTCCTGCTATTCATATTGATTTTCAACCCTTCCCAAATGCGTTGCCTCACTTCTCCAGATTGAATTCCATTTGCCATTGCTCTGCTAAACCTGACCAGTCCGTTGACGTCCTTCGGCAGTTTATGGCTATCCTTCTCACACTTTGCCAACCTACCAATTATTATGCCATCCGCAAACCTTGTAATCATGCCCCTACATTTTTGTTCATATCATTATAGTAGATCACAAACAGCAAGGGCCACAGCCGCAAGCCCTGTGGAACCCCACTGGAACTGATTTCTGGTCACAGAAACATGCCTCTGCTATCACGCTCTGCTTCCTGCCTCAGCCAGTTTTGGATTCACCATGACACTTTGCCCTGGATCCTACTGACTCTTATTTTCTTGAAGTCTGCCATGAGGTAGCTCTTGAAGCGCTTTGCTTAAAGTCCATGGAAACCACTGCAAATGCATTAACAGTATCAACATTCCTGGATGCTTCATTAAAAATATCCTGATTAATCCGTTCTTTCCAAGTGCAGAAGAGATTTGCCAAAATTATTCTAAGGATGAGAAACTTAAGTTATGGAGGATAGATTGTTCTTGAAGAGGAGGTCTAGTTTAAAAAAAACTTCAAAATCATGAAAGGTCTGGATAGGGTGCAAGTGTTGCTGCTTGTTAAAGAATTGAGAATAAGAACGCACATATTGCGATTTGCAAATGTAACAAGTGTGAAGTGAGCAAAAAAATTGTTGATGGCTGAAATGCACTGCCGAGAAGTATAATAGAAGCAGAGGTAACTGAGGTATTCTGGAGTGTATGGGATGATGTTTCTATTCAAGTAATTTGGAAGGAAATATGAAAAAGGAGGCAAATAGCACTAATTTGTAATCCTCACAGGAGTACAGATATAGTGAGCCAAATGCCTTCCACCTGCACTTCGATAATTTTGGGATGCGAACGCTCGCATCTAGATTTATTGATTCTAAAACTACTTGTTAGCCAACATCAGTCTTTTGAAGTTGGGGGAATATAATTTAAGGTATACTGGGCCAATGATGTAGTTGAGAACAAATATTATTCCACTGTGACCAATGTATTTAGAGTTGCTGGAGAGGCTCTTGTTTAGGAAAATGATAGTTGAAGTGTCATCATTTGTAGGCCAGTAGGTAGTTACAAATTTAAAAATGCAGTGATACCAATTAGTATGAGGAGCGTAGTTCACTTAAAATGTGTGTAGAGATTGTTGGAAGCGAATGATTGATGTCAGTAAGATTGCGTTGTCAGGAACTAAAATGATACAAAACAGCAGAGGGGTGACAAAATGGCTAAATATGAGAAGGAGGATTTATATAGAGAAAGAGATTTGAAAGGGAGAGGGAAGTAATAAACACATAACTAAGCATTGATCTGGAGGTTGAAGCCACCAATGATGAGAACTGGCTCAGTACAGTGGCTGAGGGAAATAGAAAAGATATTTCAGTGAATATTTGGGTCTGTTATTTGGTAATACACAAGAAGGGTTTAGAACATAGAACATTACAGCACAACACTTCGGGCCTCAATGTCGCACCGACCTGTGAAACCATTCTGAAGCCGATCTAACGTACACTATTTCATTATCACCCATATGTTTATCCACTGACCATTTAAATGCCCTTAAAGTTGGCGAGCCTACTACTGTTGCAGGCAGGGCATTCCACGCCCTTAATACTCTGAGTAGAGAATCTACCTCTCACATCTGACCTATATCTATCACCCCTCAATTTAAAGCTATGTCCCCTCATGCTAGCCATCACCATCCGAGGAAAAAGGCTCTCACTAGCCACCCTATCTAATCCACTGATCATCTTGTATGTCTCTGTTAAGTCACCTCTTAATTTCTTCTCCCTAATGAAAACAACCTCAAATCCCTCAGCCTTTCCTCATAAAACCTTCCCTCCATACTAGGCAACATCCAGGTAAATCTCTGCACCCTTTCCAATGCTTCCACGTCCTTCCTATAATGCAGTGACCAGAAATGTACGCAAAACTCCAAGTGTGGCCGCAATAGAGGTTTGTACAGGTGCAACATGACCTCGTGGCTCTGAAACTCAATCCCTCTCCCAATAAAACCTAACACACTATACACGTTCTTAACAACCCTATCAACCTGGGTGGGAATTTTCAGGGATCTATGCACATAGACACTGAGATCTCTCTGCTCATCCACACTACCAAGAATCTTACCATTCACCCAGTACTCTGTATTTCTGTTACTCCTTCCAAAGTGAATCACCTCACAGTTTTCCACTTTAAACTCCATTTGCTACCTCTCAGCCCAGCTCTGCAACTTATCTATGTCCCTCTGTAACCTGCAACATCCTTCCGCACTACCCACAACTCTTCCAACTTTAGTGTCATCCGTAAATTTACTAACCCATCCTTCCATGCCCTCATCCAGGTCATTTTGGGGCATGTGATGCTGGGTCAACACTGAATGAGATGCTGAGAGACCAGAATCGCAGAAGTGCCTACTAGCAGAAGCGCCTGCTAGTAGAAGCCCAACTGGACTTTAAACAAGCAGCACGACTTGTGCTGTCATTAGAAAATGCAGCAAGTGGAGTCTGGGAACTAGAAGACATCCCAATGGAAGTCGACTCACTCACCTTTCCGAATGAGTTTGGGGAACACCACTTGATTGTAGACAATTGCAGAGCTTCACAAAGGGCTTATCCTGTGCAGACAGGCCAGCCCACAACAAAGCCAAGCCTTGGTCAAGTGGCTAAAATGTTCTTCAGGATCTGGGCCGGCAAGCTAGTTTATTGCTGCCATTATGTGGACTCGAGATAGCAAAGGAGTTGAGTAAGAAAGCTCATGAGCCAGCAGCTGGAGAGTCCAAACCGTGGAAAGTCCCCCTACTGTGAGTTAGAACAATTAAGTTGCTTAAGAGCATCCAAATTGAAACTGATTACAGGTAGTGTTTGGTTAAATAGTCACCCAGTTTCTGTGGAGGTCGATACTGGCACAGCTGTATCTGTCGTTGCAGAATCAGTCTTTAACAAGTTTCACTCAGGACTCCATCCCTTAAGTTTTCACAAGACCTCAGCCAAACTGAGAACAAGGTAAGAAATCACACAACACCCCATAGTCTTAGATAATAAAATGTGGAGCTGGATGAACACAGCAGGCCAGGCAGCATCTCAGGAGCACAAAAGCTGACGTTTCAGGCCTAGACCCTTCATCAGAGAGGGGGATGGGGAACTGGAATAAATAGGGAGAGAGGGGGAGGCGGACCGAAGATGGAGAGGAAAGAAGATAGGTGGAGAGGAGAGTATAGGTGGGGAGGTAGGAGGGGATAGGTCATTCAAGGGAAGACAGACACGTCAAGGAGGTGGGATGAGGTTAGTAGGTAGGAAATGGAGGTCCGTAACAGGTTTATTTGAAAACACAAGCTTTTGGAGCGTTAGCCCTTCTTCAGGTGTTAGTGAGATGGTATCAGACACTGAATTCATAAGTAAAAGAACAAAGGGTGACACCACTGATGAGGATGTATTAAGTAAACCAAGATGCTATTAAATCTTTAATCAGTTAGAAAATTTTAAAATGTTGTGTTTTCAAATAAACCTGTTTGTCTATGATGTGGTGTTGTGTGATTTCTGACCTGTCCACCCCAGTCCAACACCAGCATCTCCACATCAAGACTAACAACATACACTGGGAAACCATTACAGATTTAAGATACAGCTTCAGTTCCAATCTCCTTTGAGAAGCAGTTGGTGCAGTTACCACTGATACTAGTAAAAGTCTCGGACCCAAGCCTATTGGGGTGGAATTCATTGAGAAAGATTCAGCTGGATTGCCTCAACGTTTTTTGTTTAAAAAATGACTGCCTCAATGAAGCCCTAGTGAAATACCCAAGAGTATTTCAGGAAGGGCTTGAGACTAACATGGAGGTGATAACCGCTTCACATATTGGCTGGGAAGCAATTCTGAGAGACGTGCAGGGAAGTAGCATTTGAACAAATGGAACTAAGAACAAAATTTTGGCATATTTGGACCAGGATCGAGTGTGGTTATGAAACAAACAGAAATAATTGGAGCATCTGCACCAGCAAAGAGAAAGCAGAGTTGATGTTTTCAAGTCAAGTGATCCTTCAGAACTGGAATTTTATTTTTTGAAGTGTAATTGTTCTATGGCTGTTAGGATCAAGAAGTGTTGAATTAGTGAATAAGGATCCCAAGAACTGGGAGAAATACCATAATTGGGCTTGTCTTGGCAGTTATAAAGGACAACATTAGATTAATTTTTGAGAAAATGTTTTCCATCTCCTGTTTTGACACAATTGGAGTAGAAAAATAAGGTACTCCCAGGCCACTACTTTGCTTTGTTCAATATTTTCACAAGAAAAGTTATAGGTAAGGACTTAAGACAGGAGAATGAAGACAAGAGCCATCTGTCAGTAGAAGAAAGTCATGCAGGCTTACTTGAATATGCAGAGTCATTTTGGAAGGGAAGTGGAGGAAGATGAAAGACGAGAACAATGAATAAGGTTTCTAGAAATGTCGATCAAAACTCTTAATTCTCAAGTAGCAGCCTTGTCACTTTCTACAGTTAATGCTGTCCAGCAGTCAGTGATGATAGCTGCACAATGGCATGACTGAATTTTTGCAGCAAAGATTTCACGTGATATCGATAACATTTCTTTTGATATGAAATTATTGCCTGTCTCACAGGCACGTGGTATTTAGCTTCTATAAAATTTAGCAATGCACAAAAACCTCTGCGACACTTAAGGGACAGCATACCCATAATGTTCGCAGTGTATGTCAACTCTCTTATTTTTTGGACATGTGTGTTGCATTTCTTAAACTGCGGCAAGCAAGCACCGTCAGTTTCATTTGATTTTAGTTCTTTTTCACATAAAGCAACCCCTCAGCACCTCACTACTCACTGAACTCTTAACAATATTTTCCTCCATGTTTCAAAATCATTCAAGGCACTGCTTATTCTTGGTATCTCCATTTTCAGAATAAAGGTGTACTTCCTGCAAGGTTGAAAAGCAGAGAAGTACACTGAAACCTCATTATTCATATGTCAGTAGGATCCATGACATGAAACTCCATTACAGGTAATAGAAAATTACAGTACAGGCCCTTCGGCCCTCGATGTTGTGCTGACCTGTCATACCAATCTGAAGCTCATCTGACCTACACGATTCCATGTACGTCCATATGCTTGTCCAATGACGACTTTAATGTACTTAAAAGTTGGTGAATCTGCTACCGTTGCAGGCAAAGCATTCCATACCCTTACTACTCTGAGTAAAGAAACTACCTCTGAAATCTGTCCTATATCTTGCATCCCTCAATTTAAACTATGCCACCTCGTGCTTGCCGTCACCATCCTACCTATCCACCCTATCTAACCCTCTGATTATCTTATATGTCTCAATTAAGTCACCTCTCAAACTTACTCTCTCTAACGAAAACAACCTCAAGTCCCTCAGCCTTTCCTCGTAAGACCTTCCTCCATACCAGGCAACATCCTAGTAAATCTCCTCTGCACCCTTTCCAAAGCTTTCATATCCTTCTTATAATGCGGTGACCAGAACTGTACGCAATACTTCAAGTGTGGCCGCACCAGAGTTTTTGTACAGCTTCACCATAACCTCGTGGTTCCGGAACTGGATCCCTCTATTAATAAAAGCTAAAACACAGTATGCCTTCTTAACAAGCCTTCTTAACAACCCTATCAACCTGGGTGGCAACTTTCAAGGATCTGTGTACATGGACACCGAAGTCTGTCTGCTCATCTACACTACTAAGAATCTTACCATTAGCCCAGTACTTAGCCTTCCGGTTACTCTACCTCACACTTGTCCGCATTAAACTCTATTTGCCACCTCTCAGCCCAGCTCTGCAGCTTATCTATGTCTCTTTGCAACCTACAACATCCTTCGTCACTATTCACAACTCCACCGACCTTAGTGTCGTCTGCAAATTTACTAACCCATCCTTCTACACCCTCATCCAGGTCATTTATAAAAATGACAAACAGCAGTGGACCCAACACCGACCCTTGCGGTGCACCAGTAGTAACTGGACTCCAGGGTGAACATTTCCCGTCAACCACCACCCTCTATCTTCTTTCAGCAAGCCAATTTCTGATCCAAACTGCTATATCTCCCACAATTCCATTCCTCCTCATTTTGTACAATAGCCTACTGTGGGGAACCTTATCGAACGCCTTGCTGAAATCCATATACACCATATCAACCGGTTTACTCTCATCTACCTGTTTGGTCACCTTTTCAAAGAACTCAAAAAGGTTTGTGAGGCACAACCTATCCTTCACAAAACCGTGCTGACTATCCCTAATCAAATTATTCTTTTCTAGATGATTATAAATCCTATCTCTTATAACCTTTTCCAAAACTTTACCAACAACTGAAGTAAGGCTCACTGGTCTATTTTGGAACACTCGGGGAAGTGCCTTTTCCGAGTCTTTACATCGCTCGTCGATGTTTGTGTACTCTCTAGCATCACCACAGACCAAGGACCAAGTGATACTGGTGTTATATGAGGCTGGTTGTTATCGTCATTATTAGCAGGGGCCTGTTGATGTTGTAGGATTTTTTGGACCGGCTTCCCCCCATTTTTTTTTTGTGGGGTTCGTCCGGTCCTGGTCTCGGTGGAGGATCTTATCTCACCGTTTACGGTTTTTGCTCACGTGTCACTGACGAGTTGTAAGAGTTCAAGTGTCAGTGACAGAGTTAGTCTTGATGTCTTTTGGGCAAACGTATCGTATCTCTCGATGCCAAGGAATTTCATGAGGCGGTTATTCATATCCAGCCACTTGCCTCGTGCACCCATCACGAAGCCAATGTATTTGGGGTCCAGGCCTCCCGTCAATTCCATGACCTCGGCATTCAGGTGTTTATATTTCTCTTGTTTCTCTCGCCATGCTGTTTCCAGTGCTTTACTGTCATTCTCGTACCGCACTGTGCCATCTACAACCGCGATCTTCTGGTCTTTTCTAAATATGAGATCGGGTTTCCTTAGGGAGCCGTCTTTGGCAAACAGCCTGGGCTCCACGTACGATGTCCAGCCGTATTTACTGACATGTTTCTGCAACTGGTCCGCGATCTTGTTATGGCGTTTTATTCGAGCATTTTTCACGAATGGGCAGCTTCCTGAGATTTGTGATATGGTCTCGTTTGCCATCTCATACCTTCGGCATAGTTTGTTTCGGTTTTGCCTTCCTCTAGATAATGTTCTTGTCGGGTATAGATTACACCGCAAGAGCACGCTGTTAATAAATCTAGAGGATTTTTGCTGTACTCCGGCTTTTGTCCAAGAATTAGAGATCTTGTCATCTCTAAAGTACCGGATGCCTGCCCCTTGACATTCCAGCTTTTGCCATTTTTCGAATTCCCACTCCCTCCAGCCTGCATACCTATTGGGTGGTTTTGGTCGCCCCGCGTTTGCCTTCTGGAGTGCAGGCATGATGTCTTAGATGGCGGTCATCGGGTCAATTTCCACTTCGCCGCTGCTACGGCTACTGGGTTGGAAATTTTCAATTTCCTTGAGGGCCTTGAGCTCACGCAGTCCCGCAACAGTCTCTGTGTTGCTCTCTCCTTTATATTGAAAGGAGGCCCAAATGACCACATCACTGGACATGTCTAGTGCCTCGCGTTTGCGAACAATCGCGGATGGGATTTGCACTTCCAGTTTTGGGACGCCTAGACCGCCGTTCCGTTTGCTAGCGTATAGCACTCCGTCTGCGGTATGAGGTGGTAGGTGTAGGAATTCTTTGGTGGCGTTGCGGATTATTTGGTCCAGCTTTATGAGAGTAGCCTGTGATGCTTCTGTCAGGATCAGATGGAAGTACAATCGGGGGATGACATGTATCTTTAGGATCTCTAGCCGTTGTCGTGGTCGGAGAGGTGCTGCCTGTATTCCTATAACCCAGGACTTAAGCTTCTCCTCCCACTCCCCTTCTGCCACATCTGCCCATGGATCAATGCGGGCACCCAGGTATTTCTCTGTGTTGCCTGGTGGTATGTAGGCTATGGATTCGTCCCGCAGCTTCCAGTTTGCGAAGTGATTGTATAAGAAGGTTTTCCTTTTAAAAGTGAAGTGGAATCCCTTCGTCTTTGCTGTGTTAATACTGAGGCCTGTGTGGTCACAGTATGCCTGGAGCAGCTTCAGATTCCAAGCCATACCACTGTGTGAGTCGCTTAGGAGGGCGATGTCATCCGCGAAGGCAAAAGTCGAGCAGTTGACTCTTCTGCCGCCCAGGGGCATGGAGATCTCTGAGCTGGCCCTCTCCAGAGAGCACACCAACGGATCCAATGCGATGTTAAATACTATTGCTAAGAGTGGGTCGCCCTGCTTTACGCCCCCCTCAATGGTTATTGGGGTGGTTAAGTTTCTGTTCCCTTCCACCACTGTTGTGTTGCCAGTGTATAGGTCTTCGATGAGACTTACAAAGGCTTTGGGTAGTTTCACTCCTTGCAAAGATTTGACCAATAGCTTGTGCCCAACCGAGTCGAACGCTTTCGCTAGATCGACAAAGACAACAGCGAGGTCCTTATGATTGTACTTTGCTCCCTTGATGATGTTTTCGAGGACAACAATGTTTTCATTGCATCTGGGAGTGGCTGCTAGAAACCCCTTTTGCCTGGGGTTTATTTCGACTGCTTCACTCAGGCGCTTTGCCATTATTTTCGTGACCAGCCGGAGCAGCATTGGACCGATGGTTATTGGTCGCCAGTTATCAATGCTTTTCAAGCGTTCTTTATCCTCGCACTTAGGAATCAGGACCATTCGACTCTTTTTTTAGTGAATTGGGGATCGTGCTTGACTTTAGCCATAAGGAGAAGAGGTGGTGTAGACGAGTTTCCTCCTGCTCATGGAGTGTTCTTACGTCCTGCAGTTTCAGGCCATCTGGTCCAGTGGCACTGTTCTCGTCTATCCCCTTGATGGCCGCTTCAATCTCCTCTACCTCTATGGGTTTCATCAAGGACCCGTCATCAACTTTGCCAGTGTATGGGGCATACTTATTTATGTTTGATTTCTTACTTGGTGCTGACAGTTTCTCATGGAAACATGTCTCCAATTCCTCTTTTGAGAGAGGACAAGCAGATGAGGTCGGCGCCCCCATGATCTCGCGAGCTAGTTGACGCCAGTTGGATTTGTAAAGCTGCTGTGTTGCTCTAAACAGCGCTTTCCGTGCTGCCCACCGTTTTTTGGCTCTGGTATTGCTACCAGGCCTTTTATCTTTCTTGGCCCGATCTTTTTGAGACCTCTTGTGTTTGTCCTGTCTTTTCCTACTATTCATTAGTAGGTCAGTAATACTTTCCACTAGTCCGATTCCAAGGGCAAGCGAGTCCGGGTCATTCCTCGCGCTCAAGAGCTCCTCAGCTTGTGTAAGCTGGTCATCTACGGCCCGATGTTTAGGGATTGAAGCCGGTGTTTTTCGACTGGCTCTTTGGCGTTGGGCTTGATCGTCGGAATTTTCCTGGACACACTCTGCCTCAGAATCGTGTGAGTCTATACCTGTTGGCTCGCTGATGGTCATGACCTCCGTCGGGGTGTTTGCCAGGAGCCTGCGCTTGTCTGAGATTTGCTTTGGTGTTTTGGTTTTCAGGATGCTAGCGATGGATTTGTTTATAAATTTGCATCCTGCAAGTCTCACCTCCGATTCCCTCAGGAGTGCCACCTCTTCCTGTGACCATACGCGGTCGCTTCTCCCAGGTTTGCTCTTGACTTTGGGTGCCGGTTTGAGGCGTTTCTCGTTTCGTAGAACCAGGTGTCTGTGCCTCTCGTGTTGGCCAAGTCCTGATTGTGTTGAAAACCGTTGATCGCACGCGCTGCATGCAAAGTCCCCAGTTGGGGGTTGTTTCATTCCTTTGCATTTTGGATATTGGCAGGCTATTGAATGGTATTCTCCTGCCTTATCGCAGCGTGAACATTTTGTTCGGATGTTCTTTATTCCGTGCACTTTAGTCACATGGGTCTTAAACAGGCTCACCGTGGGGAAGAGGGTGTCGCAGTCCTTGCAGAACAGCCCATCAACAGGATAGTGGATGTTTACCTCCGAGACCGATGTTCTGTCACATACTGGCTCGATAACAACTCCTTCCATGAAGGCAGTTGCATCAGCTGTTTCTTCGCCAGTCTCATTTATAGTCTTTTTTCTGTCTGTGCCCTGCTTTATGTCTCGATAAATTTTGTTGTAGAAGGTTAGGGTGTTTATGCTTATCTCAATGGCAGGGTGGGCTGCCCTTACGGTGCCTTCTTCAACGTTATCTATGTCATCCATTACAGGGTGAGCCGGCTTCCTGGGAGGGGTGACCAGTCTCAGCGCCATGTGAGGTAGGAGGTAACGACTCAAGGTCACTGTCTCGGTCTGGACCGAAATGGATCTTGTTGTGGGTTTTAAATATGTACAACCTAATGACTTATCACAGCTCGCGGTTGTGGACGAGGCTGCGGGGAGGTTGTTTTTCCGGGACGCTTCCCAGCCGGACTGCTCCATTGAAACTGGAAGACTCATACTGGTTTTTTGAGAGCTGGTCAGTCTAGACCACGGCCATCTCGTACTTTTTCTAGTCGTTTGGACACCCAACACCCAGGACTGCTGGGCTTACCGGCAGGGCCAGCGGGGAGGCACGACACACACTATGCGCCAAAAATACGTGAAAACGTCATAGTCGGCAACTATGCCTTCTTTAAGAGAGTTATTACCAGGGTTGTCTCTACTCCCCTTCTTGAACAGGGGAACCACATTTGCTATCCTCCAGTCTTCTGGCACTATACCTGTAGACAATGACGAGTTAAAGATCAATGCCAAAGGCTTGGCAATCTCCTCCCTGGCTTCCTGGAGGATCCTAGGATAAATCCCATCCGGCCCATGTGACTTATCTATCTTCACCCTCTGAAGGATTTCTAATACCTCTTCCTTGTGAACCTCAATCCCACCTAGTCTAGTAGCCTGTATCTCAGTATTCTCCTCAACAACATTGTCGTTTTCTTGAGTGAATACTGTTGAAAAATATTCATTTAGTGCTTCCCCTATCTCCTCTGACTCCACACACAACTTCCCACTACTATCCTTGATTGGGCCTAATCTTACTTTCGTCATTCTTTTATTCCTTAAATACCTATAGAAAGCCTTATAGTTTACTCTGATTCTATCCGCCAACAACTTCTCATGTCTCCTCCTAGCTCTTCTGAGCTCTCTCTTTAGGTCTTTCCTGGCTACGTTGTAACCCTCAAGCGCCTGAACTGAGCCTTCACATTTCATCCTAACATAAGCCGCCTTCTTCCTCTTGACCAGAGACTCCACTTCCTTCGTAAACCACGGCTCCCGCACTCTACAGCTTCCTCCCTGCCTGACAGGTACATACTTATCTAGGACACACAGGAGCTTTTCCTTGAATAAGCTCCACATTTCTAATGTGCCCATCCCCTGCAGTTTCCTTCCCCATCCTATGCTCCCTAAATCTTGCCTAATCTCATCGTAATTGCCTTTCCCCCAGCTATAACTCTTGCCCAGTAGTATACACCTATCCCTTTCCATCACTAAAGTAAACGTAACAGAATTGTGATCGCGTGTGAGTGATAATGGGAACTGCAGATGCTGGAGAATCCACGATAATGAAATGTGAGGCTGGATGAACACAGCAGACCCAGCAGCATCTCAGGAACACAAAAGCTGACGTTTTGGGCCTAGACCCTTCATCAGAGAGGGGGATGGGGTGAGGGTTCTGGAATAAATAGGGAGAGGGGGAGGCAGACTGAAGATGGAGAGAAAAGAAGATAGGTGGAGAGGAGAGTATAGGTGGGGAGGTAGGGAGGGGATAGGTCAGTCCAGGGAAGACGGACAGGTCAAGGAGGTGGGATGAGGTTAGTAGGTAGGAGATGGGGGTGCGGCTTGGGGTGGGAGGACGGGATGGGTGAGAGGAAGAACAGGTTAGGGAGGCAGAGACAGACTGGACTGGTTTTGGGATGCAGTGGGTGGAGGGGAAGAGCTGGGCTGGTTGTGTGGTGCAGTGGGGGTAGGGGATGAACTGGGCTGGTTTTGGGATGCGTTGTGGGAAGGGGAGATTTTGAAGCTGGTGAAGTCCACATTGATACCATTGGGCTGCAGGATTCCCAGGTGGAATATGAGTTGCTGTTCCTGCAACCTTCGGGTGGCATCATTGTGGCACTGCAGGAGGCCCATGATGGACATGTCATCTAAAAAATGGGAGGGGGAGATGAAATGGTTCGCGACTGGGAGGTGCAGTTGTTCATTGCAAACCGAGCGGAGGTGTTCTGCAAAGCGGTCCCCAAGCCTTTGCTTGGTTTCCCCAATGTAGAGGTAGCCACACCGGGTACAATGGATACAGTATACCACATTGGCAGATGTGCAGGTGAACCTCTGCTTAATATGGAAAGTCATCTTGGGGCCTGGGATAGGGGTGAGGGAGGAGGTGTGGGGGCAAGTGTAGCATTTCCTGCAGTTGCAAGGGAAGGTGCCGGGTGTGGTGGGGTTGGAGGGCAGTGTGGAGCGATCAGGGGAGTCACGGAGAGAGTGGTCTCTCCGGAAAGCAGACAAGGGTGGGGATGGAAAAATGTCTTGGGTGGTGGAGTCGGATTGTAGATGGCGGAGGTGTCGGAGGATGATGCGTTGTATCCGGAGGTTGGTGGGGTGGTGTGTGAGAACGAGGGGGATCCTCTTTGGGCAGTTGTGGCAGGGACGGGGTGTGAGGGATGTGTTGCGGGAAATGCGGGAGACGCGGTCGAGGGCGTTCTCGACCACTGTGGGGGGAATGTTGTGGTTCTTGAAGAACTTCGACCTCTGGGATGTGCGGGAGTGGAATGTCTCATCGTGGGAGCAGATGTGGCGGAAGTGGAGGAATTGGTAATAGGGGATGGAATTTTTGCAGGAGAGTGGGTGGGAGGAGGTGTATTCTAGGTAGCTGTGGGAGTCGGTGGGCTTGAAATGGACATCAGTTACATCACCGAAGTGCTCACCTACTCACCTCAAATATAACACCTGGCCGGGTTCGTTACCCAGTACCAAATTTAATGTGGCTTCGCCCCTTGTTGGCCTGTCTACATACTGTGTCAGGAAGCCCTCCTGCACACACTGGGCAAAAACTGACCCATCTATAGTGCTGGAATTATAGTGTTCCCAGTCAATATTTGGAAAGTTGAGTCCCCCATGACAACTACCCTGTCTCTCTCACTCCTATCGAGAATCATCTTTGCTATCCTTTCCTCTACATATCTGGAACTATTCGGAGGCCTATGGAAAACTCCCAACAGGGTGACCTCTCCTTTCCTGTTTCTATCCTCAGCCCATACTACCTCAGTTGACGAGTCCCCAAACATCCTTTCTGCAACTGTAATACTGTCCTTGACCAACAATGCCACACCTCCGCCTCTTTTACCATCTTCTGTGTTCTTTCTGAAACATCTAAATCCCAGAACCTGCAACAACCAGTCCTGTCCCTGCTCTATCCATGTCTCCGAAATGGCCACAACATCGAAGTCTCAGGTACCAACCCATGCTGCAAGTTCACCCACCTTATTCCGGATGTTCCTGGCGTTGAAGTAGACACACTTCAAACCAGCTTCTTGCTTGCCGGTGCCATCTTGCGTCCCTGAAACTTTATTTCGGACCTCCCTACTCTCAACCTTTTCTATACTCGAACTACAATTTTTGTTCCCATCCCCCTGCTCAATTAGTTTAAACCCACCCGAATAGCCTTAGCGAATCCCCCCCCCAGGATATTGGTACCCCTCTGGTTCAGGTGAAGACCATCCTGCTTGTGGAGGTCCCACCTACCCCAGAAAGAGCCCCAATTATCCAAGAATCCAAAACCCTCTCTCCTGCACCATCCCTGTAGCCATGTGTTCAACTCCTCTCTGTCCCTATTCCTTGCCTCACTAGCACGTGGCATGGGCAACAAACCAGAGACAACAACTCTGTTCGTCCTAGCTCCCTGAATTTCTGCCTTAAGTCCCCATCTCTCTTCCTACCTATGTCGTTGGTGCCGATGTGGACCATGACTTGGAGCTGCTCCCCCTCCCCCTTAAGGATCCCAAAAACATGATCAGAGGCATCACGCACCCTGGCAACTGGGAGACAACACACCAACTGTGAGTCTCTCTCGTCCCCACAGAACCTCCTATCTGTCCCCCTAACTATGGAGTCTCCAAGACTACTGCTCTGCTCTTCTTCCCCATTCCCTTCTGAGCAGCAGGGACAGACTCTGTGCCAAAGACCTGTGCCCACTGCTTTCCCCTGGTAATTCGTCCCCCTCAACAGTATTCAAAATGGTATACTTATTGGTGAGGGGAATGGCCACAGGGGATCCCTGCCCTGCCTGATGGTTCCATTTCTGGCCCCTGACTGTAACCCATCTGCCTTTTTCTTGTACCTGAGGAGTGACTATCTCCCTGTAACTCCTCTCAATAATCCCCTCTGCCTCCCGAATGATCTGAAGTTCATCCAGCTCCAGTTCCCTAACACGGTTTTCGAGGAGCTGGAGTTGGGTGCACTTCTCGCAGATGTAGTCAGCAGGGACACGAGTGGTGACCCTTACCTCCCACATTCTGCAGGAGGAACATTCAACTGCCCTGACCTCCATTCCCATTATTCTAAATTCCCAAAGAGACTGTTGAAAAATAAAGAATAAAAAATAAACTAGTTACCTTACCAATCTGGCACACAGAACCTGTTTTTTTGGTTAGAGGAGTAGGATGGGTGGGAGACACTACCCGAGTAGTGTTTTGGGTAACACAACCACACAAATATATTACCTCACTTACTCAGCAGTCGCATGTCCGCTCATGCTCAGCGTAAGCTCTGCCAATTCACGAGGTAAGTTTTTAAAACAGTGACTCACCTTCCCGGCAGCTACTGGGTCGACGCTCCCGCTCCTCCTGCTGCTGAAACAAAAATGGAGGGCCCCGACGCTCGCGGTAAGTTTTTAAAACAGTGACTCACCTTCCCGGCAGCTACCTGGTCAATGCTCCCGCTGCTCCTGCTGCTGAAACAAAAATGGAAGGCCCGGACGCTTGTGGGTAGTTTTTAAAATTTAATATAATTTTTATCAAGGGCTTTCAAAAGGCAAAATACCAGAAGATAGAACAAATGCATTGAAGACCATTAATTCAATAAATAACATTTTATTTCTTGTGATAACAGGTATATTCAAGTGTATCACTGTTCCTTCGGTGTCATTGGGGTAAAATCTTGGAACTTCCTCCCTAATGGCATTGTAGGTCTACCTATAGCACAGGGATTGCACCTGTTCAAAAAAGCAGTTCCCTGTCACCTTCGTAAGGGCACATAGGGATAGGCAGTAAATACTAGCATTGCCCAGACATGTAATAGTGGATCATCAAAAATTGTGCCTAATAAGTGTAGTGTAAATCATTGTTGAATTGTTGAAATCGTTTGAAAAAAACCATAATTTTTACCAGTTGTTCTTATTCCTCTGCATTGCCTTCATTACACAAAGGATGCCTTGAATTATGTCACACTTGCAGCTTTTTCATTAGTTCCCAGCCATCTCGGTAGAGTCGTCCAGTGCGGAAACAGGCCCTTCAGCCCACCTCATCCATGCTGACCAAGTTTCTTAATCTGAACTAGTCCCATTTGCCTGTGTTTGGCCCATATCCCTCTAAACCTTGCCTATTTGTGTACCTATTCAAATATTTTTTTAAATGTTGTATTTGTACTCACCTCTACTACTTCCTCTGGCAGTTCATTCCAGATACGTACCATCCACTGTGTGAAAAGGTTGCCCCACAGGTCCCTTTTAAATCTTTCCCCTCTCACCTTAAACCTATGCTCACTAGTTTTGGACATAAAAATATACAATCTTACCTGTGGAACCTGCTCTGCCATTCAATAAGATCATGACTGATCTTTTCATGGACTCAGCTCCACTTACCTGTCTGCTCAGCATTACCCCTAATTCCTTTACTGTCCAAAAATCTATCTACCTTTGCCTGAAAAGCATTCAACAAGTTAGCCTCAATGACAACACTGGGCAGGGAATTCCTCAGATTCACAACCCTTTAGGAGAAGAAACTCCTCAACTCAGTCCTAAATCTTCCCCTTATTTTGAGGCAGTGCCTCCAGTTCTAGTTTCAATTGACAGTGGAAACAAACTCCCTGCTTCAATCTTCTCTAATTCTTTCATAATTATATATGTTTCTAGAAGATCCCACCCCCATTCTTCTAATTTCTGATGAGTATAGTCCCAGGCTATTCAATGTCTCGTCATAAGCCAACCCTCTCAACTTCATAATCAAGCTAGTGAAGCTCCTCTGCCCCGCTGCATCTCTCCCCTGACTCAGAAGAGCCAGAGACTTTTTCAAGTCAGGAGACCAAAACTGTACACAGTACTCCAGGTGTGGCGTTACCAGCACCTTACATGGGTGCTACATTAGCTCCCAGTCTTTTAAATTTCATCCCTTTAGCGATGAAGGACAATATTCCATTTGCCGTCTTAATCACCTGCTGCACCTTTTGTGATTCACTAACATTTTGTGATTCATGCACAAGGACACCCAGGTCCCTCTGGACAGCAGCATGCTGCAGTTTTTCCCCATTTAAGTAATAGTCCATTTTGCTGTTACATAGAACATTACAGTGCAGTACAGGCCCTTCAGCCCTTGACATTGCACCGACCTGTGAAACCAATCTGAAGCCCATCTAACCTACACTATTCCATTATCATCCATATGTTTATCCAATGACCATTGAAATGCCCTTAAAGTTGGTGAGCCTAGTACTGTTGCAGGCAGGGCATTCCACACCCTTAATACTCTCTGAGTAAAGAACCTGCCTCTGACATCTGTTCTATATCCATCACCCCTCAGTTTAAAGCTATGTCCCCTCATGCTAGCCATCACCCTCTCAGGAAAAAGGCTTTCACTGGCCACCCGATCTAATCCTCTGATCATCTTGTATGTCTCTATTAAGTTGCCTCTTAACCTTCTTCTCTCCAACAAAAACAGCCTCAAGTCTCTCAGCCTTTCCTCATCAGACCTTCCCTCCGTACCAGGCAACATCCTGGTAAATCTCCTCTGCACCGTTTCCAATGCTTCCATATCTCTCCTATATTGCAGCGACCAGAACTGTACGCAATACTCCCAAGTGTGGCTGCACCAGAGTTTTGTACAGCTGCAACATGACTTCATGGCTCCGAAACTCAGTCCCTTCTCCCAATAAAACCTAACAAACCATATGCCTTCTTAATAATCCTGTCAACTTGGGTGGCAACTTTGGGGGATTTGTGCACATTGACACCAAGATCTCTCTGCTCATCCACGCTTCCAAGAATCTTATCATTAGCCCAGTACTCTATATTCCTGTTACTCCTTTCAAAGTGAATCACCTCACACTTTTCCACATTAAACTCCATCTGCCACCTCTCAGCCAAGTTCTGTAGCTTATCTATGTCCCTCTGAAACCTACAACATCCTTCTGCACTACCCACAACTCCACCGACTTTAGTGTCACCGCAAATTGACTAACCCATCATTCTACGCCCTCATCCAGGTCATTTATAAAAGTGGCCCCAAAACAGATCCTTGCGGTACACCACTAGTAACTGCACTCCAGGATGAATATTGCCCATCAACCGCCACCCTCTGTCTTCTTCCAGCTCACCAATTTCTGATCCAAACCGCTAAATCACCCTCAATCCCATGCCTCCGCATTTTCTGCAATAGCCTACCCTGGGGAATTTTATCAAATGCTTTACTGAAATCCCTATACACCACATCAACCACTTTATAGCCTCATCCACCAGTTTGGTCACCTTCTCAAAGAACTCAGTAAGGTTTGTGAGGCACGACCTACCCTTCACAAAACAGTGTTGGCTGCCCCTAATCAAATCAAAGAGAATCCTAGGGTAAATCCCATCCGGCCCAGGTGACTTATCTATTTTCACATTTTCCAGAATTGCTAACACCTCCTCCTTGTGAACCTCAGTCCTGTCTAGTCTAATAGCCTGTTTCTCAGTATTCTCTTCGACATTGCCTTTTTCCTGTGTGAACACTGGCGAAAAATATTTATTTAGCGCCTCTCCCATCTCTTCGGACTCCACGCACAACTTCCCACTACTGTCCTTGACTGGCCCTAATCTTACTCTAATCATTCTTTTATTCCTGACGTACCTGTAGAACGCTTTAGGGCTTTCCTTGATCCTACCTGCCAAAGACTTCTCATGTCCCCCAACCTCTCTTTAGGTCCTCCCTGACTAACTTGTAACTCTCAAGCGCCCTAACTGAGCCTTCACACCTCATCTTTACATAAGCCTCCTTCTTCCTCATGACAAGTGATTCAACTTCTTTAGTAAACCACAGTTCCCTCGCTTGACCACTCCCTTCTTGCCTGCCAGGTACACACTTATCAAGGACACTGTTCCTTGAACACGCTCCACATTTCAATTGTGCCTAACCCCTGCAGTTTCCTTCCCCATCCTGTGCATTCTAAATCTTGCTGAATTGCCTCATAGTTGCCTTTTCCCCAGTTATAACTCTTGTCCTGAGGTGTACACCTATCCCTTTTCATCGCTAAAGTAAATGTAGCCAAATTGTTGTCACTATCACCAAAGTGCTAACCTATCTCCAAATCTAACACTTGGTCTGGTTCATTACCCAGTACCAAATCCAATGTGGCCTCGCTTATTGTTGGCCGATCTACACAATGTTTCGGGAGACTTTTCTGCACACATTGCAGAAAAACTGACCCATCTAAAGTACTCGAACTATAGCGTCTCCAGTCAATATTTGGAAAGTTAAAGTCCCCCGTAACAACTACTCTGTTACTTTCGCTCCTATCCAGAATTATCTTTGCAATCCTTTCCACTACATCTCAGGAACTTTTTGGAGGCCTATAGAAAACTCCCAACAGGGTGACCTTTCCTGTTTCTAATCTCAGCCCATACTACCTCAGTAGATGAGTCCTTATCAAACGTCCTTTCTGCCATTGTAATACTGTCCTTGACTAACAGTGTCACACCTCCCCCTCTCTTACCACCTTCCCTGATCTTACTGAAAGATCTAAACGCCAGAACCTGCAACAACCATTCCAGTCCCTGCTCTATCCATGTCTCTGAAATACCTACAACACCGAAGTCTCAGGTACCAACCCATGCTGCAGGTTCATCCACCTTATTCTGGATGCTCCTGGCATTGTAGTAGACACACTTCAAACCACCTTCCTGCCTGCCGGTACACCCCTGCGACCTTGAAACCTTATTCATGACCTCACTACTCTTAACCTCCTGTTCACTGGAGCTACAATTCAGGTTCCCATCCCCATGCTGAATTAATTTAAACCCTCCTGAAGAGTATTAGCAAATTCTCCCCCCCAGGATATTGGTACCCCTCTGGTTCAGGTGTAGACCATCCCATTTGTAGAGCTCCCACCTACCCCAGAATGAGCCCCAATTATCCAGGTATCTAAATCCCTCCCACCTGCACCATTCTCGTATCCACGTGTTCAACTGCTCTGTCTCCCTATTCCTCGCCTCGCTAGCACGTGGCATGGGTAACAAACCAGAGATAACAACTCTGTTTGTTCTAGCTGTAAGCTTCCACCCTAGCTCCTTGAATTTCTGCCTTACATCCCTGTCCCTTTTCTGTCACTCCCTGGTTTCCACTAATCTTAGTGCTACACTGCTCAGCTGCTTCTTTCTTTTTATTTACTATCTTGGCTCTCTTTTTTCTCAAGCCCTGAACCCATTCAGCGCCTCCCCTTAGATTCCCATCTCCCTGCCAGACTGCTTTAAGGTCCACCCAACTGTGCTACAAAGAACAAGACAACGCAGGAACAGGCCCTTTGGCCCTCCAGATGCTAGCAAAATCACCCACTAGAATATTGGTCTTGTCGCTGTTTGGGTCCCTCTTAAACAGGTTCCACTCTCCCCAGAAATGATCCCAATTATTCGGAAATCTAAAACCCTCACTCTAACACCACTCCCCCAGCCACATATTAAACTGCCTAATCTGCCAATTCCTAGCATCACGAGAACATTGTATAGGTAGTAATCTTCAGATTACTACTTTTGGGGTCCTGGTTTTCAACCTGGCTCCTAACTCCCTAATTTAGCCTTCAGGACTTTATGCTTCTTCTCACCTATGTCGTTGGTATGACCATGTACTATGACCAATGGCTGGTTGCCATACCCTCCCAAAATGCGCTGCAGCCGCTCAGTAATCTGCAGAATCCTTGCTGGAGGGAGGCACCACACCATCCTGTTGTAACTGGAGCATCTGCAGAAGCACCTCTCTGTTCCCCTAATGATTGAGTCTCCTATCACGACTGTCCCAACCGCCTTTTTCTCCCCACCATTGCAGCTGAGTATTCTACGGTGCTCCGGGTTTTGTTGTGGCTGCAATTCCATGAGGCATTACTAGTGTCACTGTTTGGGTGAAGACTGTCCCTCTTGAACTAGTCCCACCTTCCCCAGAAATGGTCCCCCACTCCCCAGCCATATATTAAACTGCCTAATCTGCCGAGGGTTAGCTGGCTACATGTCTCACCGTAGGCTTGTGTGCAGGGGGTAACCATTCCCTGTCCAGCTGCACCGTTTTACGCTGTGGTGTGACTGCCGCATTGTATGTGCTATCCACATAACTCTCATTCTCCCAGATGCTTCTGAGTGTCTCCGGGCCTCGCTCAAGCTCCATAACTTGGTGCTCAAGATGGTGATACTGACAGCACCTCCTGCACATGTGCTGCCCATTGATGCAGTCAGCATCCAGGAACTCGTACGTGTTACTAGTGGAGCATACCGCATGAAGGAGCTGGTCTGCCATCTCTTTAATTAATCCAAAAATTACGCACTTAATAAAAACTAACTCTAATTCTCACGAACACATACTAACAGTTAACTATTAAATTATAGAAATTTCAACAGATTATTTGATTAGAGTAAGAAAACTAAACGTATACTCACCCCTCAAACAGCCAGTCCCTTACTAGTTTGGTG
The DNA here is from genome assembly GCF_030684315.1 of Stegostoma tigrinum. Lineage (NCBI taxonomy): Eukaryota > Metazoa > Chordata > Chondrichthyes > Orectolobiformes > Stegostomatidae > Stegostoma > Stegostoma tigrinum. The sequence goes on along the minus strand of NC_081363.1, from coordinate 5,466,023 downwards.
TGATGTCACTCTGGGATGTTGCATTCTCTCTCACAGAAGGTGTTCAGGTATGTCTCTCTGCTCAGACCCACTTGTCACTTGCACAATTTTACCTGCTGGAACTCTCACTGCCGACCTCCCTCTCACAATGTCCTGGCCTCCCAGCTTGGCCAATCTGAAATCCTTTCTGACAGACTGAAAACAGTCACAGAGAAATGTACAGGCCTTTCGGCGCACAATGTTGTACTGAACTTTTCCCCTAATCCTAAGGTCTAATTAACCTCCAACCGTACCTTATACTATCATCCATATGCTTGTCTAATAGCCACTTTAATGCCCCTAATGAGGCCGACTCCACTACCCTCTCTGGCAATGCATTCCACGCCCCTACCATTCTCTTAGTAAAGAACCTACCTTTGAGGTCTCCCCTATATCTACTTCTGTTCACTTTAAAACTATGCCTGCTTGTAATAGCTACCTCCACCATATGAAAAAGTCTCTGGCTGTCTCCCTGTGATCATTGTGTACGCCTGTATCAAGTCTCCTCTCATCCCTCACCTTTCTAAAGAGAAAAGCCCTCGCTCTCTCACCCTTTCCTCGTAAGACCTTCTCTCCATTCCACGCAACATCCTGGTAAATCTCCTCTGCACCTTTTCCAATGCTTCCACATCTTTCCTATAATGAGGCGACCAGAACTGGACACAATGATCCAGATGTGGCCAAACCAGGCTTTTGTATAGCTGGAGCTTAATTTGACTGCTCTTGAACTCAATCCCTCTATTAATGAAAGCTAACATACCATATACCTCCTTAACAACTCTATCTACCTGGATGGAGCTTTCAGGGAACTGTGAACATGAACCCCAAGATCCCTCTGCAACTCCACACTGCCAAGAATCTTTTTGTTAACCCTGTATTCTGCTTTCAAGTTTGTCCTTCCAAAATGAATCATCTCACACTTCTCAGGGTTAAACTCCATCTGCCTCTTCTCAGCCCAGCTCTGCATCCTATCAATGTCCATTTGTAACCTAGACAGCCCTCCACACTGCCCACAACGCGACCCACCTTCGTATCGTCTGCAAACTTACTAATCCACCCTTCCACTCCTTCATCCAAATCATTTACAAAGATCGCAAGTAGAAGCAGACCCAAACAGATCCTTGTGGTACACCACTTGTAACTGAGCACCATGTTCAATATTTTCTGTCCACTACACCCTTTGTCTTCTAAGGGTCAGCCAATTCTGAATCCAATCTGCCGCATTTCCCTGTATCCTGTGCCTCCTTACCTTCTGGATGAGCCTGCCACAGGTAACCTTATCTAACACCTTATTTAAATCCATGTGTACCACATCCACCACTCTACCTTCTTCCACATGTTTGATCACCTTTTCAAAGAATTCACTAAGGTTTGTGAGGCATGATCTACCCCTCACAAATCCATGCTGACTGTCACAAATCAAACTGTGCTTTTCCAACTAATCATAAATCCTAACTCTCAGAGCCTTTTCCAATAATTTACCCACCACTGATGTAAGACTAACTGGGCTGTAATTTCTGGGGTTATCCCTATTCCGTTTTTTGAACAAGGGAATGAAGTTTGCCTCTCTCCAATCTTCCGGCACTAGACCTGTGGACAGTGAGGATGAAAAGATCATCGCCAAAGGCCCTGCGATCTCTTCTCTCGCTTTCCGTAGAATCCTTGGATAAATCCCATCATGACTGGGGGATTTATCTATCTTCAAGTTCCTCAAAATTCCTAGTACATCTTCCTTACTAACATTGACCTCCTGTAGCCTACTAGCCTGTTTCTCACTGTCCTCCTCTGTAACTAGGTCCTCTCAGTTGTGAGTACGGAAGAAAAGTATTCATTAAGGACCTCTCCTATCTCTTTCAGCCCCGTGCACAAATTCCCTTTACAATCCTTGTGAAGGACCCTACCCTTTCTCTCGCCATTTTCTTATTCCTTACGTACACGTAAAAAGCCTTGGAGTTTTCCTTGATCCTATCTGCCAGGATTTTCTCCTGCCCCCTTGTAGCTCTCCTAAGCCCTTTCTTCAGCTCCTTCCTGGATAACTTGTATCCCTCTAGAGCCTTTTCCATTCCTTGTCTCCTAAACCTTACATAAGCATCCTTCTTCCTCTTAACCAGCCATTCGACCTCTCTTGAGAACCAAGCCTCCCTCACTCGGCCGCATTGTCTCTGCCTGCTATGGACAAACATATCGAGCACACGCAGTATGCATTCCTTAAACAATCTCCACATTTCAATAGTGCTCTTCCCTGACAGCATCTGTTCCCATTTTCTGTTACCCAGTTATTCCTAACAGAATTGTAGTTACCCTTCCCCGAATTATAAATGTTACCCTGCTGTATGTACCTATCCCTTTCCATGACTGTTGTAAAACTAACAGTTATGAACGCTACCGCCAAAATACTTTGCTACCGACAGTTCTAACACTTGGCCTGGTTCATTGCCAAGCACCAAATCCAAAGTGGCCTGCCCTTGTGTTGGTCAGTCTACATACTGTGTCAGGAATCCTTCCTGAACACGCGAGACAAAATGCCCTCCATCTAAACTATTGCAACTAAAATGTTTCCAGTTGATATTTGGAAAGTTGAAGTCACCCATCATTACAATCCTGTGACTTCTGCATCTTTCTAGTATCTGCCTCCCAATCTGCTCCTCAGGGATCCGGGTTCAGTTCCAGCCTCGGGTAACTGTCTGTGTAGAGTTTGCACATTCACCCCTTGTCTGCGTGGGTTTCCCCCAGGTGCTCCCGTTTCCTCCCACAGTCCAAAGATGTGCAGGCTAGGTGGATTGGCCATGCTAAATTGCCCGTAGTGTTCAGGGGTGTATGGGTTATAGGGGGATGGGTCTTGGTGGGATGCTGCAAAGGGGCAGTGTGGACTTGTTGGGCTGAAGGGCCTGTTTCCACACTAGGGAATCTAATCTGATCTAACCCCAAAACAATTATAAGGGTGTCTGTAAAAAAACCCCAACAAAGTGACTGCACCTTTCTTGTTCCTGACCTCAACCCAAACTGATTCGGTAGATATATCATTCTCGAACTGCCTTTCAGTAGCTTCTATACTCGCCCTGACTAGCAATGCCACCCCCTGCCTCTTTTCCCACTCTCCCTATTTTGTGTAAAGCATCTAAATCCCAGAACATCCAACAACCATTCCTGTCCTTGAGTGACCCAGGTTTCTGTAATGGCCACAACATTATAGTTCTAAGTACTAACCCATGCTCTATGTTCATCTGCCTTATTTCTGATACTTATAGCATTGAGGTATACATACCTCAAACCATCTCTGTTTCTACAATTATGCTCCATCGACTACATTTCTTTGTTAACATCCTCACTCCCTGTTGTATCTGTTAGAAGGCTTAATACCTCATCCACTGACTTACAAATCCGGTTCCCCACCCCCTGCCAATCTAGTATAAACCATCCCATTCAGCTCGAGCAAACGTCCCTCCCAGAATATTAGTGCCCTTCCAGTTCCGGTGCAACCTCTCCGCAGTGTGCCGGTCCCACCTTCCCCAGAATGTGCTCCAATTATCCACATAATGGAAGCTTTCCCTCCTACACCAGCCCTGTAGCAATGTGTTTAGCTACACCCTCTCCCTATTTCTTACCTTGTTATCACACGGCACTGGTAGATAACTACCCTGTTTGTCCTGGACTACAGCTTCCAACCTAATTCCTTGTACTCGTTTTTCACATTCTCTGTCCTTTTTCTACGTATGTCATTGGTACCGATGTGTCCCATGAGTGCTGGTTGCTCACCCTCCCCATTAAGGATCTTGAAGACACAATCCGAGACATCGTGGACCCTGGTACCGGGAGGCAACATACCATCCGTTCTTCTCATTCACATCCACAGAACTGCCTGTGCCTCTTACTATTGAATTCCCCCACTACAATTGCTCTCCTATTCTCCCCCAATCCCTTTGGTGCTGTGGGGCCAGGCTCAGTTCCTGTCTGGTATGGCCCTCCCTGGTAGGTGTCGTTTCTCCACCCCCACCCCCGCGCAACAGAATGGCCACAGGGGATCCCTGCACTGTCTGCCTATTCTCTTTCCCCTTCCTGACAGTTACCCAGCTACCTTTTTTCTGTACCTTGGGTGTCACCACCTCCCTGTAACTCCTCTCTATCACCCCCTCAGCCTCCCTAATTATGGAATTCATCCACCTCCAGCTCCAGTTCCCTAATGAGGTTTTTGAGGAGCTGGAGTCGGGTGCACTTCTCACAGGTGAAGTCAGAGGGGACACCAGCAGTGACCCTTACCTCCCACATCCTGCAAGAGGAGCATGCAACTGTCCAAGCTTCCATTCCCTCTACTCTGTATTTCCAGAAGAATTTAAAAAAGCCTTACCTTCCCAACCCTCCACACAGACTTTGTTTTTCGTTAGAGGAGGAGGTGGATGGGTGGGAGACACGACACCTGTAGTGTTTCAGGTTTAGTTAATGCTTGAATATATTAGCTCGTTCCTGGCTCACGTTCTATCCACACACCTGCCGCAAAAAACAAGAAGGCTGCTGCTGCACAAAGTAAGTTTTTATACAGGGACAAAACACCTTACCTTCCCGTCAGCATCCTGGCTTGCGCTGCTGCTGCTGCTGAAAACACGGCGAGCTCCTCTGCTCGCTATTTCCCTTCCCTTTTTTCTCGTTTTCATAGCTTCTTTGTCTTTTCTTACCACACAAGTTAGGGAGGCAGGGATAATGATGCCACCCATAGGTTGCAGGAACGGCAACTGATATTCCGCTTGGGAACCCTGCAACCCAATGTTATCAATGTAGATTTCACCAGCTTCAAAATCTCCCCTCCCCCCACTGCATACCAAAACCAGCCCAGCGCATCCCCGCTTCCCTAACCTGTTCTTCCTCTCACCCATCCCTTCCTCCCACCTCGAGCAGCACCTCCATTTCCTACCTACTAACCTCATCCTGCCCCCTTGACCTGTCCGTCTTCCCCGGACTGACCTATCCCTTTCCTACCTCCCCACCAATACTCTCCTCTCCACCTATCTTCTCCTCTATCCATGTTTGGTCCGCCTCCCCCTCTCTCCCTATTTATTTCAGAATCCTGACCCCATCTCCCTTTTCTGATGAAGGGTCTAGGCCCGAAACAGCAGCTTTTGTGCTCCTAAGATGCTTTTTAGACTGCTGTGTTCATCCAGCTCCACACTTTGTTATCTTAGCACAATGTAATGATCATGATTATTTCAAAATGTAATTTGTTATCTGTATTCAAGTGAGAATTAAAAACGGATGTTAAGCATTGCTTAATCAGGGCCTCAAAGTGTATGTTGAAATCTCTACTCTGTAAGAGAAACTAATTGTGTTCGTCCTATTTGTGTAATGTTGACATAGCACTCTGCCACACATCAACACGTCCACTCCCCTTTTTGTTTGAAACGTTATTCTTCAGTGCTCCACACTGTCACAAGATGCTAGCTTTTCTTTCATTCAGTCATGGGACTGGGGTATCTCTGGCTAGGCCAGTATTTAATGTCCCACCCTGACGACGATTAAGAGTTCACCACATTGCTGCGGGCCTGGAGCCACATGTAGGTCAGACAAAAGATGGTGGTTTCTTTCCCTAAAGGGCATTAATTAACCAATTGGCAACGGATTAATGGTCATCATTAGACTTTTATTTTCAGATTTTTTTTCAATGAATTCAAATTCCAACATCTGCCATACAGGATTTGAACCTGTGTCCTCAGAACATTACCTGGGTCTCTGGAATAACAGTCCAGCAATAATACCACTAGGCCATCACTTCCTCTCGAACAAGCAAGCTAAGAAAAGATATCTGACACCATATCCGCACTAAAACCTTTCTAAAAATGTATAAGATTCCTGGCAGTCTCTCAGCACAAACCAACCAGCGGCCTGCATGCAAGTCCTATCTGTCTCACACCTCCAAAGCAGGTGTTCAAAACTCCTGCGTTGTGCTGAGTTATCAAGCATGATGATGTTATAAGGCTTATGCGTTACTGTTACTGGATTGCTTGGATGAATAGTCTAGGAGAGACAAGTACCATGAGCATGGAGGCACCTTGTGCAGAAGAAGTGATTCTATGCAGTCAGAAGCTAGACTGTCAGCACAGCCAATCCATGAGCTGCAATGGATGCACATGAAATTTCACAGTTGCTACTTCTGTTTTACTGGTCATGTTCTTGTGCTGTAAAGTTTCTCAGTTGTGGACAAAAACATTATTATGGCAAGTTGGGGTATTGTATTAATGACATGGAAGTGTGTGAAAAAAAAGCCTGACTTTTGAATTCAGCCTTAAATCATCTAGCTTGCCATCCTTCTCATTAGAGTATGAAATCTGTTGGGCTTACAAAGAGAATTAAGCTGTGCTAACCGGTTTTGAACAAACAACTATAAAATTTACTATTAAACAACCTACAGTACATATGCAATTTATATTCCAAAACCCCAAAGTGAGGTGTGGTCAATACAGGTCATGGGCTAATTGAAAACACACAGCACACATCAAATAGCAAATACAATCAAGACTAATTCCATGAATTTCTCAGCAATTGTACCCAGACCTTAATGATACTATCGGTCATCAAACTGCCTTAAATATCACAAGGGATCACAAATCTTCACTTCAGTTTTTTTGGCCTTGAAACTCCTTCTCAAGACCATTTCTGAATGGACTGCTTGAATGGACAAGTGCTGCCTTTCCAGTCAATCACCATCCCTTTCTGATTCAGTTTTCTCCTGGACATCAGATACTGTGTGCCGTCTCAGACGCAACCCCAGCTTCTCTCAGTCTCACTAAGCTAAAATCACTTCTGGATTTTTCAGTGCTCCCGCCTTGCTCTGTTGCATCTAGGAAACCAAGCTTGTGGGCTTTTCAACTCCCAAAAATCTGCCAACATTTCCCTCGTGCCTCACTAAACAGAGATAGTCAACTGCTGTAGAACTTTGCTGAGTCCTCACTATACTAAATCTGTGTAGGTTAGCAGTACATTTAACAGAATGCTCCCTAACTTGGAGCTTTGGTGTTGCCTGCTTCCTAAACTGTCTTTTTCAACTGCCTGTGTCATTTTAACTCCTCTTCAATTACCCCTGAACTAAGTTCTAAGTGACCTATTGTAAACCTTGCAATATACCCCTCCCCTGTTGCAGGACAAAATTAAATGTCACCTAGAAACTCTTGGAACTGAGGCAACCCTGGAAGGTGCAATACATTGGAAAAAAGCTGGAAATCTTAGCAGCCATTTTGCATAATAGATTCCACAGGTTGTTTTCATCTCTAATAGATTGTGTGGCTGTGGTGGCTGTTGCTTATTATCCTGAGGCCTTTTTTTCATATAGTTCAGACAGTAGTAAGTATGAAACTTTACAGGTATGTCCACTGTTTATGTCCAAACCTTTTGGGAACTTAGTTTCCCTTGTATTCAGGCATTTTAAAACTGTCCTGATACTTTAAAGGTGATCTGTTTTGTGTAAAAGTCCCCGGCATTAAATCAGTCACTAGAATTAATGATTAAAAGCCCATGTAACTCTAGGCAGTTTCATAATCAGGGAACCAGTTAACCCTCTTTCAGAACACAGCCCAGCTCACTGTGGAGTGATGTTGTACAGAGGAAATTGCAGACTTTTTCAGAATGGCCTAAAGTAGAGTCACTGGACTTGAAACATTAATCTGTTTGCTCTCCACAGATGTTGCAAGACTGCTAAGTTTTTACAGGATTTTCAGTTTTTCTTTGTCATTTGGTTATGTATGAGATGGTTTCTGAAGTTTGTTGTGAGTTCATCATGGAACAAGTCTTCAAAAATTGATAAAGTCACCCAGGCAATGGTGTATTTGAGTAATGGCATGGATGATGTACGCAGAGTGATTTGCTGAGTTTTCCATGTGAAAAGGAGCCAACTTGTACAGATTAGTTGATCACTTCAGTTGTAGCAAAAGGTAGATTGCCCGTCTCATTTGCATCTGTTTAACTGTAGTTGTTACGCCTGAACCTCAAGAAGACTCAAATCCTTTGCTCAAGTGCTGGCCTATCCCTCCATTAAAATCAATGAAGAAATTCTCCCTGGCGTGAAATATTTTTCCTACCTGGAAACTACCTCCCATCTAAGACTGACATCAGTGTAGAGATTCAACATGATGTGGAGGCGCTGGTGTTGGACTGAGGTGGTCAAGGTCAGAAATCACACAACATCAGATTAGAGTCCAACAGGTTTATTTGAAAACACAAGCTTTCAGAGCCTCAGACCTTCTTCAGGTGTTAGTGAGAGATTTGGTATCAGACACAGAATTTGTAAGTGAAAGATAAAAGGGTCACACCACAGATGAGGATGTATTAAACAAACCTAAGATAGTGTTAAATGTTTAAGGAAGTGGTGACATTTTGAGTCAGACAATGCATATTAGGTGTGAAGCCTTGTTTAGAATTCGTTTTGGTTTGGAGTCAGACTGGTTTTATTTCTGACAAAGGAATTTATAAAGTGCCACATTGACTGACTGTATAAATTGTGTGGTTTTTAAACAAAATAGAATGTATCTGCAAATACAAACTCACCCCATAGATTTACGTGTGTGTGTGCATGTCTGCACATGTGTGTGAGGGAGAGAATGTGTATGTGTGTGAGGGAGAGAGAGAGAGACAAAATGTGTGTGGGGGGACATAGTGTATGAGAGAGACTTTGTAGGCCTGCACTTGAGAGACAGTGTGTAAATGAGAGAGGATCTATGTGAGAGTATGTGTGTGTGAGTGTATTGTGTGGTGGAGTCAACTGTATTATGACATGAACCCAAGATCCTGATTGAGGCCATACTGATGGGTACCGAACTTGGCTATCAGACTCTGTTGTTGTGTATTCTGAAGTCTGCCTTGGAGGACATTTACCCAAAAATTCCAAGGCTAAATGTCCTTGACTGCTGAAGTGTTCCCCCACTGGGGCAAAGCACCCCTGTTTGGCGATTGTTACGCAGTGTCCATTCATCTGTTGTCATAATGTCTGCATGGTTTCGCCAATATACCATGCCTTGGGATATCCTTGCCTGCAGCATGTAAGATAGACAATGTTGGCCAAGCCACATGAGTATCTGCCATGCACCCGGTGGATGGTGTTGTCTCATGTGATGGTAGTGTCTGTTTCAAAGATCTGACATGTCTTGCAGTTACCATGACGAGTTGTACAGTGTTGTGGTCGATGTTATCCTGAAGCTGGGTAGTTTGCAGGGGACAATGGCCTGTTTAAGGTTTGGCAGTTGTTTGAAGGCAAGAAGTGGATGCATTGGGAGAGTATTGGTGAGTTGGTCATTGCCATCGATAATGTGTTGAAGTTTGCAAAGAACAGGGCATAGTTTCACCCCGTTAGCTGGGAGGGCAGGTATACTCATGTCAACTTCCTTGAAACAGCCAGTAGCTCCAGCAGTGAGGCCATGATCATCCTGAAACCAACTCTGCTGGGCCGGTCGTGCGCTTATGGTGCCTGTCTTCCAACTGCCAAAGAAGATTATCTTTGCCCAGCCAAGGAAGGCACTGGAATGACAGGAGGACTCCCCAAAGGCTTATCTCATGGCATGAAACACAGATATCAACGCATGGGAGACCTTCATGCAGAAGAAACTGAATTGGTGGAGGCTTCCTGTATGGAAGGACACAATTCTTCGAGAACACTTTTCAGCAAGAGGAACTACAAAAAAGGAATGAAAGAAATGCCAGCGATTTCAAGGTCGACAACCCGATGTACCAGAAATCCCTTCAAAATGGGGACGGAAATACAGTTCTAGGAGTGTGCTTGTCAGTCAAACAAGGATCCAAAGAACCCCTGACCAGTGACACACAATTTTATGTTTGAATCATACTGTTAGCAAGTAATTGCTGACGACAATAATGACATGTACAGACAACAGGATGTATGTGAATGCATTGAAGAGAGTGCCAATGAGGTTGCAGAGGTGAGAAACAAGATGAGTTATAAATATTCTTAGGTGAAGGTAGGACATTGCACCTCGAATTTTGGGGGTGCTAGATAGAGTAGATAGGGAAGAATCGTTCCTGTTCATTACAGAGACACTAAGAGGGCACAAATGTAACATATACAAGAAAACCAAAGGTAAGTAACAAAAAACACTTTCTTACACAACAATCAGTTGGGCTCTGGAACGCATTGCCTGAGAGTGCGGTAGAAGCTCAATCGAGGCATTGTAAAGGGTATGTGATGATTAGAATAGATTAAACGTGCAGGATTTTGGGAAAAAGCAGGAGATTGCCTCTTAATTTTAATGTTGTTATTGGGAGCCATTGTAGAAATAATGGACTTCAGTCCCATACCAATTCTGAAACAAATAAAAGTGTGACAATTACAGCCTGTTACATTCACAATTACCAGTCACCTGATAAGAAAAAAATCTCTTAACCACTGTTTCACGTAAAAGTGTGTTCTTTAAGTGAAAACTATTAATGTCAGTTGGCATTTTATTTCATATGGTATTCTTAATTATTTAGGTAACTAGGATTTCATTAACAAACAGTTTAATTTTTCAATTCAAGCCTGTTAAAAACAATAATTTCTCTAAAAAAGTATCAAACAAAATAACACCATGTTAACTTCCACAATTTCACATTGCATGTTTTTGCAACAGGAAGAGGCTAATCTTGTTCTTGCCCAGTTTTGAAATCCGGCTCAGCAGATGGTAGAATTTGATTTTGATAAATCTCTAGAATTAAGAGTCTAATAATGACCATGAATCCTTTGTCAGAGAAATCTATCTGTTCGGCCAATGTCCTTTACAGAAGGAAAATGCACCCTTATCTGGTCTGACCTACATGTGATTCAAGACCCACAAAAATATAATTGACTCCTAACTGTCTTCTGGGCAATTAAAGACAAGCAATAAATGATGGCTTAGCCAGCAACACCCTCATAACATAACCTGACATTTGATGTTTCATTAAAGATAACGAAATGTGAGGCTGGATGAACACAGCAGGCCCAGCAGCATCTCAGGAGCACAAAAGCTGACGTTTCGGGCCTAGACCCTTCATCAGAGAGGGGCATGGGGTGAGGGCTCTGGAATAAATAGGGAGAGAGGGGGAGGCGGACCGAAGATGGAGAGAAAAGAAGATAGGTGTAGAGGAGAGGATAGGTGGGGAGGTAGGGAGGGCATAGGTCAGTCCAGGGAAGACGGACAGGCCAAGGAGGTGGGATGAGGTTAGTAGGTAGGAGATGGAGGTGCAGCTTGGGGTGGGAGGAAGGGATGGGTGAGAGGAAGAAAAGGTTAGGGAGGCAGAGACAGGTTGGACTGGTTTTGGGATGCACTGGGTGGGGGGGAAGAGCTGGGCTGGTTGTGTGGTGCAGTGGGGGGAGGGGACGAACTGGGCTGGTTTTGGGATGCGGTGGGGGAAGGGGAGATTTTGAAGCTGGTAAAGTCCACATTGATACCATTGGGCTGCAGGATTCCCAAGCGGAATATGAGTTGCTGTTCCTGCAACCTTTGGGTGGCATCATTGTGGCACTGCAGGAGGCCCATGATGGACATGCCATCTAAAGAATGGGATAGGGGGGAAATGGTTTGCGACTGGGAGGTGCAGTTGTTTATTGCGAACCGAGCGGAGGTGTTCTGCAAAGCGGTCCCCAAGCCTACGCTTGGTTTCCCCAATGTAGAGGTAGCCACACCGGGTACACTGGATTCAATATACCACATTAAGCAGAGGTTCACCTGCACATCTGCCAATGTGGAATGTCATCTTGGGGCTTGGGATAGGGGTGAGGGAGGAGGTGTGGGGGCAAGTGTAGCATTTCCTGCGGTTGCAGGGGAAGGTGCCGGGTGTGGTGGGGTTGGAGTGCAGTGTGGAGCGAACAAGGGAGTCATGGAGAGAGTGGTCTCTCCGGAAAGCAGACAGGGGTAGGGATGGAAAAATGTCTTGGGTGGTGGGGTCGGATTGTAGATGGCGGAAGTGTCGGAGGATGATGCGTTGTATCCGGAGGTTGGTGGGGTGGTGTGTGAGAACGAGGGGGATCCTCTTTGGGCTGTTGTGGCGCGGGCGGGGTTTGAGGAATGTGTTGCGGGAGACGCGGTCAAGGGCGTTCTCGACCACTATGGGGGGAAAGTTGCGGTCCTTGAAGAACTTGGACATCTGGGATGTGCGGGATTGGAATGCCTCATCGTGGGAGCGGAGGCGGAGGAATAGGGAATAGGGGATGGAATTTTTGCAGGAGGGTGGGTGGGAGGAGGTGTATTCTAGGTAGCTGTGGGAGGTCGGTGGGCTTGAAATGGACATCAGTTACAAGCTGGTTGCCTGAGATGGAGACTGAGAGATCCAGGACTTGATGTCCACGTTCTTCAAGGACTGCAACTTACCCCCACAGTGGTCGAGAACACCCTTGACAGCGTCTCCCGCATTTCCCGCAACACATCCCTCACACCCCACCCCCGCCCAAAGAGGATCCCCCTCATGCTCACACGCCACCCCACCAACCTCCGGATACAACGCATCATTCTCCGACACTTCCGCCATCTACAATCCGACCCCACCACCCAAGACATTTTTCCATCCCTACCCCTGTCTGCTTTCCGGAGAGACCACTCTCTCTGTGACTCCCTTGTTCGCTCCACACTGCCCTCCACCCCCACCACACCCGGCACCTTCCCCTGCAACCGCAGGAAATGCTACACTTGCCCCCACACCTCCTTCCTCACCCCTATCCCAGGCCCCAAGGTGACTTTTCCACATTAAGCAGAGGTTCACCTGCACATCTGCCAATGTGGTATATTGTATCCATTGTACCCGGTGTGGCTACCTCTACATTGGGGAAACCAAGCGGAGGCTTGGGGACCGCTTTGCAGATCACCTCCGCTCGGTTCGCAATAAACAACTGCACCTCCTAGTCGCAAACCATTTCCACTCCCCTATCCCATTCTTTAGATGACATGTCCATCATGGGCCTCCTGCAGTGCCACAATGATGCCACCCGAAGGTTGCAGGAACAGCAACTCATATTCCGCTTGGGAACCCTGCAGCCCAATGGTATCAATGTGGACTTTACCAGCTTCAAAATCTCCCCTTCCCCCACCGCATCCCAAAACCAGCCCAGTTTGTCCCCTCCCCCCACTGCACCACACAACCAGCCCAGCTCTTCCCCCCCCACCCAGTGCATCCCAAAACCAGTCCAACCTGTCTCTGCCTCCCTAACCTTTTCTTCCTCTCACCCATCCCTCCCTTCCTCCCACCCCAAGCTGCACCTCCATCTCCTACCTACTAACCTCATCCCACCTCCTTGACCTGTCCGTCTTCCCTGGACTGACCTATCCCCTCCCTACCTCCCCACCTGTCCTCTCCTCTCCACCTATCTTCTTTTCTCTCCATCTTTGGTCCGCCTCCGCCTCTCTCCCTATTTATTCCAGAACCCTCACCCCATCCCCCTCTCTGATGAAGGGTCTAGGCCCGAAACGTCAGCTTTTGTGTTCCTGAGATGCTGCTGGGCCTGCTGTGTTCATCCAGACTCACGTTTCGTTATCTTGGATTCTCCAACATCTGCAGTTCCCATTGTCACAAATGTCACATTAAGTTTGTTTAGTATTCCATTGTTTTGGATCCCATTGTGTCAAGAGGATGCTGTGTCCATGTCATCTTAAAAACATAATTTGACGAATATATGAGCATTCTTGAATACCTTAGTGTTGTAATTATGTTCATACGACAAAATGTACTCACATTCTGCAGTGCTGCTTGGAATTACTTTCAGACAGTTTAGCAATGGTTGTAAATCCTGGGGAATTTGTTATCCGGCTTCCTTTCATCCTTCTTTCTCACTTTGGTATTCCTTAGACCTTCAGATTAATTCAACATTTTATACTCAGGACTATGCATCAGTGACTATTTTTATCTTTTCCATTAATGTGAATTTTCTTATGTTAAATGGTTGTATGAAAAAACAGCACCTGAATAGCCTTACATTTTGAGTTTTAAAGGTTCTAATGAATGATCAGTGAATTATGATCAATGTAAATTAATATTTTCTTGTCACCATGGCAGATGTAAGTTTTGAAGTGCTGAAATTCCAATAAAAACTCATGTCCCTTTTTACAGTAGAGTACTCCATCTGATTTTAGTTTAGTTTCTTGGAGAAGAAACCCATTGGCTCCTCGGTGCTCAATTCATCATTCCATAACAAGACGGCACCTACCCCAAGTCAACCAACATCAATTGTCATTTTGAAAAGCCTGGAAAAATCAGGAGCTGCCAACACTAGTTAATTTATTAGAATTGCCTTCAGGTCCTTTACACTTTTTTGAATATTCTTTTATTGTACACAGTCTCTCTACGCTCTCCCTACCAAAACGCATCACCTCACAGTTTCATCATATTGAACTTAATCTGCCACCTTGCTGGCTACGGCATTTTCTTTTCAAAGAGCTTTAAAGCACTGCACTGTCACAGTTTACAAGGCTTTCAAGATTTGTATCGTAATTTGCAGGTGCTGGTGTTGGACTGGGTTGGATGGACAAGGTCAGAAATCACAGAGCGTCAGGTTATAATCCAACAGGTTTATTTGAAAACGCAAGCTTTTGGAGCCTCGCTCCTTCGTTAGGTGTTAACGAGAAAGGTAGTATTTGACGCAGAATTTACAAGTAAAAGATCAAAGGGTCACACCATTGATGAAGATGTACTAAACAAACTTAAGATGCTATTAAATCTTTAATCATTTAGAAAGCTCTAATAGACTAGTTTGTTTATGTAAGTCCTCAAATTCCTTTCAAGTCACTGTCTTGAGAGAACTAAAGGTTTTATCAGTGTACAGAAGAGGTGACATTTTCAGCCAGACAATGCATGTTAGGTGTGAGAGGCCTTGTTTAGAATCTGTTGGTGTTTTAGTTTGGAGTCAGACTTAGTTTTATTTCTAAAGTACGAATTTATTAAATGCCATATTGACTGTCTATAAATTGTGTGGTTTTTGAACAAAGTAGAACCTGTAGTGCAACATGAACTCAAGATCCTGATTGAGGCTGCCCTCATGTGAACCGCACTTGGCGATAAGTCTCTGCTCGGCAACTCTGCGTTGTTGTGTATCCCAAAGTCCGCCTTCGAGGAAATTTACCCAAACATCCGAAGCTGAATGTCCTTGACCTCTGAAGTGCCTCCCCAGTGGGAGGGAACATTCCTGTCTGGCAATTGTTGTGCGGAATCCATTCATCCATTGTCGTAATGTCTGTATGGTTTCGCCAATATGCCATGCTTCAGGCTTCCTTGCCTGCAGTGTATGAGATAGACAATGTTGGCTGAGTCACATGAGGTGCCTTGTATCATCTGCAACCGTTGAAATTGTCAACTACTTTTGAATATCTAGACAATTGATATAAATCAGGGAAAGCAAAATTCCCAAATTTATCCCTGAAGAATCCAACTATACACCTTCCCAGTCCATTAACAACTGCTCATTGTTTCCTATCCCTCAGCTAATTCAATATCCATATTGTTACTGGCCCCTTTAATTCCATGAGCTCCAGCTTTTCTAACAAGTTTGTGTGTGGCTGTGTCTCAGCTGCCTTTTAGAAGTCCATTTACAGCACAACAACATTATCCCCATTTTAGTTCTTTTAGTTCCTCAAAGAACTTGAGTGACTCTGTGATACTTCCACCTCATTAACCATGTGACTATTAATTATATCCTGTCTCTTCGTGGGGTACACAAAACATTCCTTGTTCCAGTCCTATTCTGGCCCTCACTCTCAACTCTTTCTCTGATATATATTGATGATATTATTGGTGCTGCTTCCCTCTCTCGTCCAGAATTGGAAAAGTTCATCGATTTTGCTTCCAATTTCCACCCTGCCCTCACTTTCACTTAGTCTTTCTCTTACTCCTCCCTTCCGTTCCTCAACATCTCTGTTTCCATTTTTTGGGATGGACTGGCCATTAATGCCCTCTATAAACCCACACTGCTCACAGCTGTCTGGACTATACATGCTCACAAGCTGTTTCCAATAAAAACTCAGTCTCATCCTCTCAGTTCCTCCGTCTCTGTCGCATATGTTCGATGAGGCCACCTTTGACAAGGGAGCCTCTGAAATGCCCACCTTCATCCTCAATCGAGGATTCCCCAGTTCTTGTCAACAGGGCCCTCAACCGGGTCTGACCCATCTCCTGCACTTACGACATCACTCCTTCTCATCCGTCCCACATCAGCAATAGTGATTCCCTTGTCCTTACCTACCATCCTGCCAACACCCACATCCAGAAGATCATCAAACGCCATTTCTGCTACCTCCAACGAGAGGCCATCACCAGACACATATTCCCTTCCCCTGTCTTGTCCGTCTTCCACAGGGACCATTCCCTCCAGGACACCTTGATCTACTCTTCTTTTACCCCATCACACCCCACAGTCCCATGACACTTGCCCCTGCAACCAGCAAAGGTGCAACACCTGCTCATTTACCTCCACCATCCCTACTATCCAAGGGCCCAAACATACCTTCCAGGTGAAGCAACACTTCACATGCACTTCCCAGAGTCCAATCTACTATATTTGCTGCTCACAATGTGGTCTCCTCTACATTGGGGAAACAAAGTGTAGACTGGGTGATCGCATCACAGAACATCTACATTCTTCTCACAGTAAAGACCCTGAGCTACCTGTTACTTGCCACTTTAACACACCACGCTGTTACCTGGCCATCATCTCTGTCTCTGGTTTGCTGTAGTGTTCCAGCAAAGCTCAACACAAGCTGGAATAACAACACCTTATTTTCTGCTTGGGGACCCTACAGCCCTCCAGACTCAGTATCAAGTTCAATAACTTCAGGGCCTGAACTCTCCCATCTCCTACACCCCCACCCCACACACCAGGTGTCGTTTTCACATAGTCCTCCATTACCTGCTACCTATTGTTACTCACTAACAGTGTCATTAACAGATATTCACCCTAGCCAGAGCGTTAACAACTCTTTCATCTGTCCAACTGCCCTCTCTCTTTGGCCTCTATCTTTTATCCTACCAATTACAACCTACCCCATTCCCCTCCCTGTCTTCCGCACAAAATTCAACATTAAGGTTTTAGGGTAGATTTGTAGCTTGGGTTCTGGATATTGTGGTTGGTTGGCTCACCAAGTCTGTGGAACAACGACCCAGCTCAGCTTGGCGAGCCAACCAACCACAAAATCTTAACATTTTCCTAGCTACCATCAGTTCTGAGGAAGGGTCATCAGCCCCAAAACATTAACTCTGATGTTTTTCGTTATAGATACAGCCAGATCTGCTGAGCGTTTCCAGCAACTTCTGTTTTTGTTCCTGATTTACAGCATTCGCAGTTTTTTTTAATGAAACAAAAATGGACTTAGTGGTTGCAGAGGTGATCAGTTGAATCACTTATTCATATCAGCATTTAGATTGATAAGATATGTACCAGGTTTCTATAATAAGTACAATAATTGGTTTATTATCAAAATAATACTTATGCAATGAACACACAACAATGATTAACATACATAGTTGGTAGTATTGGAGTATAAACGCTTCTTTCTCCAGATAAACGCAAAACACCCATACACGGGCAAATACTCAAGAAAAAGAAGGGGATAAAAGATTTCTCTCTTCAGTAATTTTTTAAAAAATTACTCATGGGATGAGCGTGTCACTGGTTAATCCCACTGTTTATTGCTCACCCCTCGTTGCCTTTGAGTGTTATTGGAGCTGCATTAATCCAAGCAAGTGAGGAGAATTCCATCGTAGCCCTGACTTGTACCTGTGAATGCTGAAAGACGTTTAGGAGCCAGGAGCTGAATTACTCAATGCAGGATACCCAGCCTCCAAACTGCTCTTGCGGCCAAAATATTCATATGGCTAGTCTAGTTCAGTTTCTGGTTGATCCTAACTCCCCCAGAATGTTGATAGTGGGATTCAATTGTTGAGGACCATTCAATATCCAGGGGTAATGGTTAAATTCTGTCTTTTTGGAGATGGTTGTTGACTAGGACTTGTGTAGCACGAATGTTACTTGCCACTTGGCAGCCTAAGCTTGTGTATTGCTTAGATCTTGTTACAGGACTACCCTCTGCTGTGTTTCCACTAATGTCCAAGTGGTATTCAACAGAGACAAGTACTGATTCATCAGACAAAAGGGATTGGTCTACTTGCCTATATTTGTCCCTATACCTTGGGACGTGCTGGCCTCCAGAATCAATGTTGATGACTCCCACTGGAGCTCCATCTAGACTGTATACCACTGTGTCACCACCTCTCTTGTTTCTGTCTTAACTGTGGGATAAAGCATGTCCAGGTTTGGTAATGCTATTGTCTGGCATATTGTGAGATGTGGTTCCATGACTATGGCAGTTACGCTGTTGCTTAACCAGCTTGTAAGACAGCTCTCCCAATTTGGCGTTTATCCCTCAGTATTAGTAAGGAGGACTTTGCAAGGTCAACAAGGCTGAGCTTGCAATTTTTGTTTCTGGTGCGTGGGTTGCTGCCAGGTGGTTTGATGGTTTCATTCTGTTGTGAGAGTTTTTAGTGGTTGATACAGCTTGCTTGGCCAGGGCATTTATGAATCAACCGCAAGGTCTGTACCCCTCTATCTCTGGGATCAAGGATTTTTTTGTCCTATAATTAGTAAAACAATTGACTCACACCACTTATAATAGTCAGTATGATCAATACTTAAATAAATGGACCATTGATGCTGAAATTATTAGCTATATCCGTTATTACAGTTAACAAAGTCTGAGACATTTAGATGATTTGGACGCTTGTGTTGTTCCTTGATGACATTCACAATCTGAAATATGCAAACAAAACAACCATTAACTGTCTACCTGTCTCTTACTGGGGTCTGGAGCCACATTTAAGGATAGCAGACTTCCTTCCTTAAAGAACATTACTGAGCCAGATAGTTTTTCACAACAACCCATAATAGTTCCACAGCTTTCTTTAGACTTTTAGGTTCAGATTTTATGGAATTCAAATGGTGTGGTGGGATTCAAACCTTGGCCCCGAGGACATTACCTGTGTCTTTGGATTACTAGCCCAATGACAATACCACCATGCCATCAAAGTTTGGAAATCCTCTTGATTTCATTTTATGAAAATGTTCCGGCAGTTAGGATTATAAAGCATAGTAAGTTCCAAAGGTTGTCATTTTAATGTTCTGGCATGTGTGGTTATGTTTTTATTAATCATATTTGCCTCCAGAATCTTGGCAGACACAATTTACTTAGGAAATACAATGTTGAGATGTTCCTTCAATCACTGTTTCAGATTTCACTCTGAACTGAACAAGATGGGTTTCTTTTAGAAAGATCAGTTTCACAGACCTCACAAACCTCTCGACCGGATAGCAAAAACCAAACTATTCGCGATGCAGTTAGTGTGCAAATGGCCCCAGCAGGGCTCTACAGCAAAACAAGCAATTATCCTTACTCATGTGATCATTAGATAGCCTTGTTAGAAAAACTTGTTTGTCCACTGTGGCCTTTCATTGACTTTGCTGAAAAAATCTTATTTTTCACAAAGTCTGCATTCCTCTATCTCTGGGATCACGGATTTTTTTTGTCCTAATTAGTAAAACAATTGACTCACACCTCTTATAATACAATCAGTATGATCAATACTTAAATAAATGGACCATTGATGCTGAAATTATTAGCTATATCCTTTATTACAGTTAACAAAGTCTGAGACATATAGATGATTTGGACGCTTGTGTTGTTCCTTGATGACATTCACAATCTGAAATATGTAAACAAAACAACCATTAACTGTCTACCTGTCTCTTACTGTTAGGCTGTGCATTTTGCAGACAGATTGAAGAGGCTGAATTATACCAGAAATAGCTAACTGTTAATTTTGGTAACTTCTCTCCAAGAGCCCTATTGAGCTTTCTCACACTGTTCACTGCAGTTCACTTCTTTAGCTACGCACCACTCCTCTGTATCACCATGCTCTCTCTGCCTTCTGTTCGGCAATGGCAAAGTACTTGTCACTGATGGGATCTCCTGGAATTTCTGACGCTAGCATATTTTTAAAGCCCAGCCGTGCACCAGGTCAGGTCACCAGCCAGGAAGCGGCCTTGGTGTGAGGAGAACTCCAAAGGAAACACTTCTGAGGGTACATAGGTGGCATACCTGACATTTTATTGCAAACGTGTCTTAACAGCATGTGATGTCTTCCTGTGGCAGTTGTTCTCCATCTCATGGAATTTGTTACTGGTCTTGGGATTGCTGGCCATCTGTTTCTTCTCAGTTTTTTCTGTCTTTGTTGCTGCACAGCAGCAATGACAATAACCTGCTGTGCCTGGATCCATTGGTTATCCTTCTAGTGCGTCTGTGTGAGGGATATCAGAAACTGTACTGGTTCTTAGTAACGTGAGCACATAGCATTTACATAACACATCAACAATACAGTGCGATATAGAGGACTTTGACAAAGAATGCCACGGAATGCATTTCCATAGATGTTTGGCGTAGGGGCCATATTGTGATATATACAGCACACGTCATGTCGTATAAATAGGAATTTGGAAGTGCTGTATTATTACTGAACATTGTTCCCCTTAACCTTACCCTCCACACCACCCAAGAAAGGCAGCAATGCATATAAGAACACGTTAATGAATAGTAACAGTTCGAAGTGAGAGGAAATCAGCGCTGTGCCTTTGTGCAGCCTATGAGATCTTGGATTGTGAACTGCACAACCCAAGATCTCATGGGCTGGACAAAGGCAGAGGGCTGATTTCCTCTCACCTTGAACCATTACATGCCACTTTGAGGTCAGTATGTGATTACTTATGTTTCACAAATATGGTTGATCAATCTGTAATAGCTAATGACATGGTCCAGAATGCTTGCAACCAGGATTTGTATCCCCGAAAGCTGTACACTATATTTGTTTCACATACAGAGTACTATGATTGTAGATGATTTCAGCCTGTACTGTTAAAGTGTCTGATTTAATGCAATTGCATTATATCCTAGTGTCATATGGCATATAAACAAGCCCTTCACCCACCTATGTCAATCCTGACAAACACCTAACATTAATTCTGTTTGCGTGCACTTGGTTCATAACCTACTGTGCACCGGCATCTTAAATGATTATACTTTTGAACAGAGAAAAGGGGTATCTTACACAATGAATCTGCAGTTACAGATGGCTTTTAAATGTTGGGAGAGGACCTGTGTCCGCTACCCTATCAGGCAGTATGTTTCATATTTCTCTACCAGCTTCAGGGATGCAAAAACGTTCACAAGTCTTCTCTAAACACTTACTCCTCATCTTAAACTATGCTTAGACATATGTGTCATGGGGAAAAGATTGTCATGAACTACTCTTGTCTGTATGTCTCACAATCAGATCCACACACGCACGCCAACATTAACCCCTCACTGCGCCCCGTCCAAGGAGAACAAGCTGAGTCTTCTCAAGCAAAATTCCGCACAAGACCTTCTGGAACACCCAATTCCGTGACTGGTGCCCAGGACCCCACCAGGTGCAGACTTCCCTCACTGATGCCCGGGATTGAGTTGGAGCAGTCACCTGCCGCGAAATGTGAGAGCCACTCTGGACTTCAGGTGTGACTGAAACCTCAGGGCTTCAAGTCCCCTTTCCTCAGCATACATATGGTAAACGTCCAAAGCCGTTGAGAACAAAATGGATGAACTTAAAGCTAGATTCACCTTTGCAAAGAGAATTGAGAGACTACTGTGTATTCTGTTTTACAGAGACATGGCACATTTCTTCTACACCTTTCTGTTCCTTAAAACCTCAGGTTTTCTCAGTTCACTGGAATGGACTGCGAGGCGTCCTTGAGCAAGGCAAGGGGCGATGTGGTCTGCCTCCTAGTCAACACCCCCAATGCTCAATTGTGGCAACATCAGTGAGTTACTGATCCCTCGACCTAGAATATCTTACAGTAAAGACGCATCCCATCCCTACTACCTGCACGTGAATTTACCTTCTTTATCCTGACAGCAGTCTACATCCCATCCCATGTGAAAGTGAAGAGGCCACTTGATGAAGTATACATCAAAGCTTTTTTCATCATAGCTGGTGACTTCAAGAACATCCTACCAAAACAGCATCACACAACTCTTATCTCACCAGTGGTCCAAACAGCCTTGACTACTTTGGCCCTCACCCCCTCTCTTCCCCCTGCAACATGATAGGGTTCCCCTTTTCCTTACCTACCATCCCACCAGCATCCACATCTAGAGGATCATTAGCTGCCTTTTCCACCACTTCCAGCGAAATGTCACCACAGACACATATTCTCCTTCCTTTGCCGGTCTTCCACCATTTACTCCAGGACACCATGATCCACTCTTCCTTCACCGTTTCCCTCACAGCCCCATGCCACTTTCCCCTGCAGCCACAGAAGGTGTAACACTGTCCATTTACTTTCTCCCTTCTCAGAATCCAATACCCCAAATACACTTCCCAGGTGAAAGAGAGCTCCAACTGTACTTAACACAATCTAGGCTACTCCATTTGCTGCTCACAGTGTGGTCTCCTGTACATTGGGGAAACAAAGTGTCGACTGGGTGACCACTTCACACTTGATTCTGTCTGCAAAAAAGACCCTGAGCCTTTAGTTGCCTGCCATTTCAACACACCACTGTGTTCCCTTGCCAACATTTCTGTCTCAGGCTTGCTGCAGTGCTCCACTGAGGCTCAGCGCAAACCAGAAGAACCACAACTCATTTTCCATTTGGCGTCTCTGCAGTCTCCTGGACTCAACATAGAGTTCAACAACTTTAGGGCTTGAGCTCTCCCATGTCTTTACCCAACTCCCGTGCACCAGGTTTTGTTATCACTTAGCCTGCTATTACAGACAAACTATTATTAGCCACTAACAATCCCCATTAATAGCTCCAAAAACAAAGTTGCTGGAAAAGCTCAGCAGGTCTGGCAGCATCTGAGAAGAAGAAAACAGAGTTAATGTTTCGGGTCAAGGGTCACCGGACCCGAAACGTTAACTCTGTTTTCCCCTTCACAGATGCTGCCAGACCTGCTGAGCTTTTCCAGTAACGTTGCCTTTGATCCTAATTTACAACATCCGCAGTTCTTTTGGTTTTTACCCAGCAATAGTTATTTACCCTCCCAGCCAAATTGTTATCCACTCGTTTGTTGTTCTCTCTCTCTTGACTCTATCCCCACCCAGTGTTTACTTCTTACCTGTTCGCCCCACTCTATCTTCTGTATATATACCGACATGTCCCTTGCTGCCATCAGGTCTGATGAAAGGTCACTGGACCTGAGACATTAACTTTGATTTCTCTCCACAGATGCTGCCAGGCTTGCTGAGCTTTTGCAGAAATTTTGGTTTTTGTTTGTGTAGAACATACTGAGTTCATCAGGTAGGGATGTACTGTTGACTGATGCTGTTCAACTTCGCTTTGTAGCCCGTTTTGTCATTTAAGCCTTGTCACAAACAACAGGTGACCGGTGGGGTTGATCTGGGTCTCGAGCTTAGTTTGGTATTGCCTTTGGGCATCTCTCACGACCTTCCGAAGGTTGAACCTGGATTTTCTGTATAGGTCTGAGTTACCCACCTTGCATGCCTCAGACGCGATCTTAAGTAGGCAGTGGATCACCTGGTTCATTCATGGTTTCTGGTTAGGGATCATTTGGATTGACCTCTTTGGCATGCTGTCTTCTACACACTTGTTAATGAAGTCTGTGATGTTGGTAGCATACTCGTTTAAGTTGGCTGCTGTGTTCTTGAATATGGATCAGTCCACCAACTCTAACAAGTCCTGTACAAGTCCTTCCAGTCCGTCAGACCAAAGCTGTGTTTCTTTCTGAATTGGGTCTCGGCTCTCCTCTCTGTAACTGGATCCTGTACTTTGTGACCTGTAGACTGCAATTAATAAAAATATGTGACAGCACCTCCTCCACCGTAATCCTTCACATCAGGGCCCCGCATGGCTACATACTCAGTCCCTGACTATACTCCTTATACATTCACAATTGCGTGGCCAAATTTTGCCCCAACTCCATTTACAAATCTGCTGAAGACACAACTGTTGAAGATCAAGTCTTAAACAATGATGAGACAGAATACGGTAAAGCAATTGATTGGTTAGCTCATGGTGTAATGACAACGGTCTCCCCATCAGTGTCAGCAAAGTGAAGGAACTGGTCACTGACCTAAGGAAGCCATGTGGAGGGCCTGACCCTGTCTGCACCAGTGGTACTGAGGTGGAGATGGTTGAGAGAGTCAAGTTCCTGGGAGTGGTAATCATCAACAATCTCTCCTGGTCCACCCACATCGATGTGACAGTCAAGAAAGCACAGCAATGTCTTTACTTCCACAGAAGGCTAAGGAAATTTTGCATGTCTTCAAGGACTCTTAACAGTTTTTATAGTTGTACCATGGAACGCATCCTATCTGGGTATATCGCAGCATGGTACGGCAGCTTCTCTTCCCAAGACAGCAAGAAACGACAGTCACGAACACAGCCCACTCCATAATGCACACCAGACTTTGATCCATTGACTCTGTCTATACTGCCTGTTGCTTCAAGAAAGCAGCCAACATAATCAAAGACTCCCTCCACCCAATTATATTCTCTTATAAGCTTTTCTGTCAAGCAGAAGATGTTAAAGTTTAAATACAAGTATAAGTAGATTCAAGACCAGCTTCTTCACTGCTGTTTTTAGATTTTTGAATGGACACCTCTAATGTTCATTCTGATCTCTGAACTTCCTCTGCAGCTGCAGTACCGAATTCTGAACTCTGTTCTGCTACCCTGATGCACTTTGTATGGTATGATCTGCCTGTATAGCACAGAAAACAACACTTTTCCTTGTATCTCAGTACATATGACAACAATAAAGCAATCATTCTAGTGGACTACTGCACACCTTCTCCATGCTATCACGTCTTTCCGATAGCATGGTGACCAGAACTGTACACAGTATTCTATCTATAATCTGACCAATGTTTTATGGAGTTGTCTCAAGCATTCTTTGCTGCAAGGTCTTGGTCCAGTGCTGAGAGGGGTCCAAGACACCTGGAGACCAGACAATATTGTTTGGCTTTAAATAGCCTGCAATGGAGTGCAAACAGCTCAGCGTTGGGCACTGCTTCCGGGTGAGGCAGTGCAAGTTCTGAGGTAAGGAGAGTGGGAGGAAGAAGGGATGATAGGAAAGACAGGGCAGCTGCCACCATTGTACTAATCGTGTGGCGGTGACTGAATCTGTGACCCATCCTCTCGCTCATTCTGTTGACCCCGTTCAAACATGTGTAGGAGTTACGTGGATGATGGTTTGGTGCGCGAGGTGTAGTTCCAGACGTTCCATGCTTCTGCTATCATAAACATAAAGTACATTCAACTGTATCATCCTGACGTCAGACTAACTTATTTATCCTTCTGCCCTTCTTCAACAAAGAAACCAATTTAGCTTTCCTCCAGTCATCTGGCTCTTCACCTGTGGTCAGTAAAATACTAAATATCACTGCCAGAGCCTCAGCAATTTCGTCCCTTGCCTCCCATAGCAGCCTGGGATGCATTTCCCGTCAGCTTATGAGGATTTATGCATGTTTAGGCCTGCTAACGCATCCAGTACCTCTTCCTTTTTCATCTTAACTTGTACTAGAACCTCGTCATCCCAGCTGAAATCCCGTTACAATGTCTTTCTTCTCTGTGAGTGCATATGAGAAGTATTCATTTAAGACTCATGCACATCCTCTACCTCAATGTACAGGTTATCACTTTGGTCTCTAATAGGTCCTATTCTTTCCCTGGTAATCTTCTTATTGTTAATATACTTACAAAAAACCTTGGGGTGTTCCTTAAACCTATCTGCCATTGATATTTTTGTGGTCCCTCTAAGGCCTCCTAAGTTTTTTTAAGTAATCCCTTTACATTCTATACTTTTGAAGGAATTCCCCTGTGTTTTAATACACTGCACTTGAATATGCTTCCTTTTTCTTTATCAAACTCTTGATGTTCCTTCACATCTAGGGTTCCCTGAACCTTGCCACTCATAGAGGAACACACTGGCCCTGAATTCTAAGAGTATTACCTTTTAAAAGATTTCCACTTGCAAATCTAGACCTCCCTACAAGTAGCAGTTGTCCTCAGAACAGTTCTGAGGAAGGGTCAATGGACCCTAAACATTAACTCTGATTTGTTTCTTCACAGGTGCTGCCACACCTGCTGAGCTTTTCCAGCAACTTCTGTTTTAGTTCTTAGTATATTTTCCAGATCTTAACCAATGAGGATAAAACTGGCCTTCCTCCAGTGTAGGCACTTATCTTCTGCATTATCCTTATCCTTTTCCATAACTACTTTGAAATGTACAGAGTTATGGTCGTTATCCCAAAAATGCTCACCCATTGAAACATTAACCAATTGACCAGCTTTATTCCGTAGGATTAGGTTTAGCACTGCTGTATCTCCAGAATCAGTGATAATGGGAACTGCAGATGCTGGGGAATCCAAGATAACAAAAGTGTGGAGCTGGATGAACACAGCAGGCCAAGCAGCATCTCAGGAGCACAAAAGCTGACGTTTCGGGCCTAGACCCTTCATCAGAGAGGGGGATGGGGAGAGGGAACTGGAATAAATCGGGAGAGAGGGGGAGGCAGACCGAAGATGGAGAGAAAACAAGATAGGTAGAAAGGAGAGGATAGGTGAGGAGGTAGGGAAGGGATAGGTCAGTCCAGGGAAGATGGACAGGTCAAGGAGGCGGGATGAGGTGGTAGGTAGGAAATGAAGGTGCAGCTTGAGGTGGGAGGAAGGGAAGAACAGGTTAGGGAGGCAGAGACAGGCTGGGCTGGTTTTGGGATGCAGTGGGGGGAGGGGACGAGCTGGGCTGGTTTTGTGATGCACTGGGGGGCGGGGAAGAACTGGGATAATAGGAACTGCAGATGCTGGAGAATCCAAGACAATAAAATGTGAGGCTGGATGAACACAGCAGGCCAAGCAGCATCTCAGGAGCACAAAAGCTGACGTTTCGGGCCTAGACCCTTCATCAGAGAGGGGGATGGGGTGAGGGTTCTGGAATAAATAGGGAGAGAGGGGGAGGCGGACCGAAGATGGAGAGAAAACAAGATAGGTGGAGAGAGTATAGGTGGGGAGGTAGGGAGGGGATAGGTCAGTCCAGGGAAGACGGACAGGTCAAGGAGGTGGGATGAGGTTAGTAAGTAGATGGGGGTGCGGCTTGGGGTGGGAGGAAGGGATGGGTGAGAGGAAGAACAGGTTAGGGAGGCAGAGACAGGTTGGACTGGTTTTGGGATGCAGTGGGTGGAGGGGAAGAGCTGGGCTGGTTGTGTGGTGCAGTGGGGGGAGGGGACGAACTGGGCTGGTTTAGGGATGCAGTTGGGGAAGGGGAGATTTTGAAGCTGGTGAAGTCCACATTGATACCATTAGTCTGCAGGGTTCCCAGGCGGAATATGAGTTGCTGTTCCTGCAACCTTCGGGTGGCATCATTGTGGCACTGCAGGAGGCCCATGATGGACATGTCATCTAAAGAATGGGAGGGGGAGTGGAAATGGTTTGCGACCGGGAGGTGCAGTTGTTTATTGCGAACTGAGCGGAGGTGTTCTGCAAAGCGGTCCCGAAGCCACCACTTGGTTTCCCCAATGTAGAGGAAGCCACACCGGGTGCTTTGGATACAATATACAACATTGGCAGATGTGGAGGTGAACATCTGCTTGATATGGAAGGTCATCTTGGTGCCTGGGATAGGGGCTCGTCCCCTCCCCCGACTGCATCCCAAAACCAGCCCAGCCTGTCTCTGCTTCCCTCACCTGCTCTTCCCTTCCTCCCACCTCAAGCCGCACCTCTGTTTCCTACCTACCACCTCATCCCGCCTCCTTGACCTGTCCATCTTCCCTGGACTGACCTATCCCCTCTCTACCTCCTCCCCTATACTCTCTACCTATCTTGTTTTCTCTCCATCTTCGGTCTGCCTCCCCCTCTCTCCCTATTTATTCCAGTTCCCTCTCCCCATCCCCCTTTTCTGATGAAGGGTCTAGGCCCGAAACGTCAGCTTTTGTGCTCCTGAGATGCTACTTGGCCTGCTGTGTTCATCCAGCTCCACACTTTGTTATCTTGGATTCTCCAGCATCTGCAGTTCCCATTATCACTGATACAATTTTAACCTCACTGCGAAGCCTCTTCCAGGGATGCCTAACCTGAAAAAATTACCCTCCTGCCTCCAGACCAACTTCAGGGAATCTCTCTCCCGCTGCAACTCTCTTGTAATCTCTTCAGCCTTGAAACTGCTCAACCATGTCCA
This sequence comes from Stegostoma tigrinum, assembly GCF_030684315.1. Taxonomy (NCBI): domain Eukaryota; kingdom Metazoa; phylum Chordata; class Chondrichthyes; order Orectolobiformes; family Stegostomatidae; genus Stegostoma; species Stegostoma tigrinum. The sequence goes on along the minus strand of NC_081363.1, from coordinate 5,437,805 downwards.
AAGCAAACCAGGTACCACAGTCACATAACCTTCCTCAGCACCTGCCTACGGAACCAGATCATCCCCAACGGACTACAGTCTACATTCAAGCCTTCCCAATTTGGCCCCAACTGTGACCACCTCTACACCCAGAACGTTCAGACCCTTCAGCAGCATTTCTCCCTGCAAGTCCTGAAACAGACACCCGCAGCCATGTGCCGGCATCTCCAGGCACTGCAATCCAGCCTGCCCCAGCTCAGAGCCTCCTTCTCCCAGACCTGCAAAGGACCCCTGCTGTTTTTTATCCTCTGCAGGGTCCACAGACTGAACACCCAGTTCTACTCAGCTTTACTGGACACCAAAAATCGTAAGTAAAACAAACTCACTGGCTCCTGCCGCCCACAAGAGGATTCCTGCACCTTACAAATCCCGAGCCTGTCCCTGCCCCTCCCCCACCATGTATCTGCAGCCGTTGACCATGAGGACACGGCCGGTGACCCCACCAATGACATCACATCCGCCACCACCGGACACACCACTTCCGGGACTCTCCGACACCTCTTCCTACCGCCCCCTAGATCATGACCCCACCCTTGAGCACCAAACCATCATCTCTAACACCAATCATGACCTCATCACCTCAGGGAACCTCCCACCCACAGCCTCCAATCTCATTGTTCCCCAACCCCGCATGGCCCGTTTCTATCTCCTTCCCAAAATCCACAAACCTGCCTGCCCTGGTCGACCCATTGTCTCAGCCTGTTCCTGCCCCACCGAACTCATCTCCACATATCTGGACTCCATTTTCTCTCCTTTGGTCCAGGAACTTCCCACCTACGTCCGTGACACCACCCATGCCCTCCACCTCCTCCAGGACTTGCAATTCCCTGGCCCCCAACACCTTTTTTTCACCATGGATGTCAAGTCCCTATACACCTGCATTCCTCATGCAGGTGGACTCAAGGCCCTCCACTTCTTCCTGTCCCGCAGGCCCGACCAATCCCCCTCCACCGACACCCTCATCCGCCTAACCAAACTCGTCCTCACCCTCAACAACTTTTCTTAGGATTCCTCCCACTTCCTACAGACAAAGGGGTTGGCCATAGGTACCCGCAAGGGCCCAAGCTATGCCTGCCTCTTTGTAGGTTACGTGGAACAGTCCCTCTTCTGCACCTACACAGGCCCCAACCCCACTTCTTCCTCCGTTACATTGATGACTGTATCGGCACCGCCTCTTGCTCCCCAGAGGGGCTCGAACAGTTCATCCACTTTACCAACACCTTCCACCCCAACCTCAAGTTCACCTGGGCCATCTCCAACACATCCCTCACCTTCCTGGACCCCTCAGTCTCCATCTCAGGTAACCAGCTAGAAACTGATGTCAATTTCAAGCCCACCGACTCACACAGCAACCTAGAATACACCTCCTCCCACCCACCCTCCTGCAAAAATTCCATCCCCTATTCCTAATTCCTCCGCCTCCGCCACATCTGCTCCCAGGATGAGGCATTCCACTCTGGCACATCCCAGATGTCCAAGTTCTTCAAGGACCGCAACATTCCCCCCACAGTGGTCAAGAACGCCCTTGACCGTGTCTCCCGCATTTCCCGCAACACATCCCTCACACCCTGTCCCCGCCACAACCACCCCCAGAGGATCCCCCTCGTTCTCACACACCACCCCACCAACCTCCGGATACAACGTATCATCCTCCAACACTTCCACCATCTACAATCCAACCCCACCACCCAAGCTATTTTTCCATCCCCACCCTTGTCTGCTTTCCGGAGAGACCACTCTCTCCGTGACTCCCTTGTCCGCTCCACATTCCCCTCCAACCCCACCACACCCGGCACCTTCCCCTGCAACTGCAGGCAATGCTACACTTGCCCCCACACCTCCTCCCTCACCCCTATCCCAGGCCCCAAGATGACCTTCCATATCAAGCAGATGTTCACCTCCACATCTGCCAATGTGGCATATTGTACCCATTGCACCCGGTGTGACTTCCTCTACATTGGGGAAACCAAGCGGAGGTTTGGGGACCGCTTTGCAGAACACCTCCGCTTGGTTCGCAACAAACAACTGCACCTCCCAGCCGCGAACCATTTCATCTCCCCCTCCCATTCTTTAGATGACATGTCCATCATGGGCCTCCTGCAGTGCCACAATGATGCCACCCGAAGGTTGCAGGAATAGCAACTCATTCCGCTTGGGAACCCTGCAGCCCAATGGTATCAATGTGGACTTCACCAGCTTCAAAATCTCCCCTACCCCATTGCATCCCAAAACCAGCCCAGCCTGTCTCTGCTTCCCTAACCTGTTCTTCTCTTCCTCCCACCTCAAGCCGCACCTCCATTTCCTACCTCCCACCTCATCCCTCCTCCTTGACCTGTCCATCTTCCCTGGACTGACCTATCCCCTCCCTACCTCCTCACCTATACTCTCCTGTCTACCTATCTTGTTTTCTCTCCATCTTTGGTCTGCCTCCCCCTCTCTCCCTATTTATTCCAGTTCCCTCTCCCCATCCCCCTCTCTGATAAGGGTCTAGGCCCGAAACGTCAGCTTTTGTGCTCCTGAGGTGCTGCTTGGCCTGCTGTGTTCATCCAGCTCCACACTTTGTTGCCTTGTATCTCCAGAATGACTGACTACATACTGGTGTAAATTAAGGCAATGCCAGTTAATGTTAAATATTAAAATCCCTTACAACTATAACCCTGTTATTCTCAGACCTTTCTGTGATTTACTTATGTATCTATTCACCTGTCTTCCTTTGACTATTCGGAAGAATGTCATATAATGTCAGCAAAATAATTGACGTTTTTACTTCCATGCTTAACTCAGATGCCCTCATTTGAAGACCCTTCCAAGACATCCTCCCTCACGACTGCAGTGATGATTTCCTTTATCGTTAAATAATGCCCCCACCTCTTACTGCCACCCCTGCCCCCATTATGCCTGAAAATTTGCTACCTTGGAATGTTGAGTGCTAGTACTGCATTCCCTTAAATACCAAAACTCGCAATACAAGTTTCTGAAGCTGAAAACACTTTGTGCACAATGGATATTTAGGAGTGGTACAGTGGCTGACGTGGTTGTCACTGATACCTCACAGCACTAGGGACTGCTTTGATTCCACACTTGGACAATTGTCTGTGTGAAATTTGCATATTCTTGCCATGTCTGAGTGGGTTTTCTCCGGGTGCTTCTGGTTTCCTCCTGCAGTACAAAGATGCGCAGAGTAGGTGGATTGCCAATGCTAAATTGCACCATGTGTCCATGGATGTGCAGGTGGATTAGCCATGGGAGATACCGGAATGAGGTAGAGTGGTGGATCTGGGTGGGATGCCTTTCAGAGGGTCAGTGTGGACTCGATTGGCCAAATGGCTTGCTTCTGCAATATAGGGATTCTGTGACAATGGTAGAGCCCATGACTTACCACATACTGCAGGTCACACATTCCACCTGACCATCCTGAATGCCGTGTATCAAACTTATTTTGCCTATCTTCTTCACTCACTTTATTAATTATTTAGCCTTAAAGTTATTCCCCTTACTTAAACTTCACTGCCCTTCCATCATGCTACTTTAGCTTGTTGAAAGAACTTTGTCCTAATTATTTATTTTAACTGTGGTATTTCTCAATTAATCCCTTAATACACATTTTAGGAATAGGCCGTAATGGCACCGCCTTATCAGCAAGTGAATTCTTGATGTTCTGTGATGTCAGAGACTATTTAGCCAGAGACTATTTCCCAGGGCAGAAATGGCTAGCACGAGGGGTCATAGTTTTAAGCTGGTTGGTGGAAAGTATAGAGGGGATGTCAGAGGCAGGTTCTTTACGCAGAGAGTTGTGAGAGCATGGAATGCGTTGCCAGCAGCAGTTGTGGAAGCAAGGTCATTGGGGTCATTTAAGAGACTGCTGGACATGCATATGGTCACAGAAATTTGAGGGTGCATCCATGAGGATCAATGGTCGGCACAACATTGTGGGCTGAAGGGCCTGTTCTGTGCTGTACTGTTCTATGTTCTATGTTCTATGTCGCTTTTTCTAACTCAGTGCTCACTGGTTGCTTGCAGCTGACTGATGTATGTGCTGCCATTGAGTCCCAGTAAGTGTAGGCCTTGAGACTTAAGCCACTATTTCATAGAATGGCTACAGTGCGGAAGTAGGCCATTTGGCCCAACCTTCTGAAGAGTTCCCCACCTGCTACCCTGTCCCAGTAATCCTGCATTTCCCATAGCTAACCCCCCTAGCCTGTACATTCCTGGGCACTATGGACAATTTAGCATGGCCAGTCTACCTAATCTACATATCTTCAGACTATGGGAGGAAACCCACGCAGACACAGGGTGAAAGTGCAAACTCCATACAGGCAATTGCCCAAGGCTGAAATTGAACATGGGTCCTCGGTGTTGTGAGGCAGCAGTGTGAAACACTGAGCCACAGTTCAGCTCTGCAGTACTCCCACACAGGTCTATTGCTGTCTGAGTCCCATGTAAACAAATATAATTCTGGATGTGAGTTTGCTCGCAGAGCTGGAAGGTTGGTTTTCAGACGTTTCGTCACCATTCTAGGTAACATCATCAGTGAGCCTCCGACGAAGCGCTGGTGTTATGTCCCGCTTTCTATTTATCTGGTTGGGTTTCCTTGGGTTGGTGATGTCATTTCCTGTTCTTTTTCTCAGGGGATGGTAGATTGGCTCCAAATCAATGTGCTTGTTGATGGAATTGTGGTTGGAATGCCATGCTTCTAGGAATTCTCGTGCATGTCTCTGTTTGGCTTGTCCTAGGATGGAAGTGTTGTCCCAATCAAAGTGGTGTCTTTCCTTATCTGTATGTAAGGATACGAGTGATAGTGGGTCATGTCGTTTTGTGGCTAGTTGATGTTCATGTATCCTGGTGGCTAGCTTCCTGCCAGTTTGTCCAATGTAGTGTTTGTCACAGTTCTTGCAAGGTATTTTGTAGATGACGTTCGTTTTATTTGTTGCCTGTATAGGGTCTTTTAAGTTCATTAGCTGCTGTTTTAGTGTGTTGGTGGGTTTGTGGGCTACCCTGATGCCAAGGGGTCCGAGTAGTCTGGCAGTCATTTCGGAAATGTCTTTGATGTAGGGGAGAGTGGTTATGGTTTCTGGGCCCGTTTTGTCTGTTTGTTTGGATTTGTTGCTGAGAAATCGGCGGACTGTGTTCATAGGGTACCCATTCTTTTTGAATACGCTGTATAGGTGATTTTCCTCTGCTCTGCGTAGTTCCTTTGTGCTGCGGTGTGTGTTGGCTCGTTGGAATAATGTTCTAATGCAGCTTCATTTGTGGGTGTTGGGATGGTTGCTCCTGTAGTTCAGTATTTGGTCCGTATGTGTTGTTTTCCTGTAGAATGGATACCCTATGAACACAGTCCGCCGATTTCTCAGCAACAAACCCAAACAAACAGACAAAACGGGCTCAGAAACCATAACCACTCTCCCCTACATCAAAGACATTTCCGAAATGACTGCCAGACTACTCGGACCCCTTGGCATCAGGGTAGCCCACAAACCCACCAACACACTAAAACAACAGCTAATGAACTTAAAAGACGCTATACAGACAACAAATAAAATGAACGTCATCTACAAAATACCTTGCAAGAACTGTGACAAACACTACATTGGACAAACTGGCATGAAGCTAGCCACCAGGATACATGAACATCAACTAGCCACAAAACGACATGACCCACTATCACTCGTATCCTTACATAGAGATAAGGAAGGACACCACTTTGATTGGGACAACACCTCCATCCTAGGACAAGCCAAACAGAGACATGCACAAGAATTCCTAGAAGCATGGCATTCCAACCCGAACTCCATCAACAAACACATTGATTTGGAGCCAATCTACCATCCCCTGAGAAAAAGAACAGGAAATGACATCACCAACCCAAGGAAACCTAACCAGATAAATAGAAAGCGGGACATAACACCAGCGCTTCGTCGGAGGCTCACTGATGATGTTATCTAGAATGGTGACGAAACGTCTGAAAACTAACCTTCCAGCTCAGCGAGCAAACTCACATCCAGAACCTCAACCTGAGCTACAAATCGTCTCAAAACTCGCTAACAAATATAATTGATGGGTAGTGATAATGGGAACTGCAGATGCTGGAGGATCCAAGATAATAAATGTGAGGCTGGATGAACACAGCAGGCCCAGCAGTGCTCCTGAGATGTTGCTGGGCCTGCTGTGTTCATCCACCCTCACATTTTATTATAATTGATGGGTAGGATGCTTTTCAGAGGGCTGGTGTGGACTCGATGGGTTGAATGGCCAGCTTCCTCACTAGGAATTCTGTAATCCATAAGGATAATGTCAGCAATTCGTGAATAGCAACCACTGAACTGCCTTCCAATTTTCCTTTGCCCTTAAGCTAATTTTTGTTTCTGTTGTCTGTAAGGGGACGTTTATAAGGAGATTCAGGTTATAATTTGAAGTGTTATATGATTTATAATTGTTTATGTGTAATTAGAATCTGTACTTAATTAAAACCAGTGTTAAGTACAGAAACTTGCTCTTTGATTTCTGTCAACCTGGTTTTGGAAAGCAGGTAATTTAGGGAATTTTGTGTATTTACTTTACAATCTTTTGCTTTTGTGACCTCTCCAGGAATAAGGGACCTTCATTTCCAACATGTTACATAGAACATAGAACATTACAGCACAATACAGGCCCTTCGGCCCTCGATGTTGTGCCGACCTGTCATACCGATCTCAAGCCCATCTAACCTACACTATTCCATGTACGTCCATATGCTTGTCCAATGATGACTTAAATGTACCTAAAGTTGGCGAATCTACTACCGTTGCAGGCAAAGCGTTCCATTCCCTTACTACTCTCTGAGTAAAGAAACTACCTCTGACATCTGTCCTATATCTTTGACCCCTCAATTTAAAGCTATGCCCCCTCGTGCTCGCCATCACCATCCTAGGAAAAAGGCTCTCCCTATCCACCCTATCTAACCCTCTGATTATTTTATATGTTTCAATTAAGTCACCTCTCAACCTTCTTCTCTCTAATGAAAACAGCCTCAAGTCCCTCAGCCTTTCCTCGTAAGACCTTCCCTCCATACCAGGCAACATCCTAGTAAATCTCCTCTGCACCCTTTCCAAAGCTTCCACATCCTTCTTATAATGCAGTGACCAGAACTGTACACAATACTCCAAGTGCGGCCGCACCAGAGTTTTGTACAGCTTCACCATGACCTCTTGGTTCCGGAACGCGATCCCTCTATTAATAAAAGCTAAAACACTGTACGCCTTCTTAACAGCCCTGTCAACCTGGGTGGCAACTTTCAAGGAACTGTGTACATGGACACCGAGATCTCTCTGCTCATCTACACTGCTAAGAATCTTACCATTAGCCCCGTACTTTGCCTTCTGGTTACTCCTACCAAAGTGCATCACCTCACACTTGTCTGCAGTAAACTCCATTTGCCACCTCAGCCCATACTACCTCAGTTGACGAGTCCTCAAACATCCTTTCTGCAACTGTAATACTGTCCTTGACCAACAATGCCACACCTCCGCCCCTTTTACCATCTTCTCTGTTCTTACTGAAACATCTAAATCCCAGAACCTGCAACAACCATTCCTGTCCCTGCTCTATCCATGTCTCCAAAATGGCCACAACATCGAAGTCCCCTGAAGTTACCTCAGCGATGAGTCCCCTAAACTCTGTTTCTAGCTGTTATGCTGGATTTCTTGCTGAAGTTTAATACTCCGGATTCCTTTCTCCGGCGCGTGCGCACGCGCGCACACACCACACACACACACACACACCCCGCATCCCTCCTGGAACGTTCTGCCGCTCTGGGGTCGTGGACCTGCTGTTGCTCACGGTGTTTGTTTGCCCTGTCCTTCCTTTACGGTAAGCTCCCATCTCTGCATTTCAAAGTCTGTAAAACCTCATTTAAATGCATACAAGCAAACAGACCTCCAAACCTCTGGGCATTAAGAACAAAGAAAATTACAGCACAGGAACAGGCCCTTCGGCCCTCCGAGCCTGCGCCGATTGAGATCCTCTGTCTAACCTGTCATCTATTTTCTAAGGGTCTGTGTCCATTTGCTCCCTGCCCATCCATGTACCTGTCCAAATATATCTTAAAAGACGTTAATGTGTCTGCCACCTCGGCTGGCAACGTGTTCCAGGCACTCACCACCCTCTGTGTAAAGAACTTCCCATGTATATCTCCCATAAACTTTCCTCCTGTCACTTTGAACTCATGACCCCATGTAATTGAGTTCCCCCATTCTGGGAAAAAGCTTCATGCTATCCACCCTGTCTATACCCCTCCTGATTTTGTAGACCTCAGACTAAAACCATGAGTCCCCTTTTCGCATACAAAATATAAAGTAAACTTGAAGGCTGCATATTGTTCCTGTGAAAACTTCAAGACAATGGTAAGTCCCCTCATGCTCATAAAGTTGATTGGATCCACTTTCACCCCGTGTAGTGATGTTTAAGATACAAATGGTGATTTGGGTTCCACATGAGTACAAAGACTAATTTTCCTGGGGTTCTCATGTCATACAAATATAAACTCCACCTGTAATGACACTCTCTACAGTTGCCTCATGTAATAACATTTAATTAAAAGGAAATGTATGCACTTAAAACATTCGAGACAACAAAGTATAGAGCTGGATGAACACAGCAGGCCAAGCAGCATCTTAGGAGCACAAAAGCTGACATTTCAGGCCTGGACCCTTCATTCTCCTGCTCATTCTTTATCTGTATCTTTTACATGAATAATTCTTGCTAAGTATTATTTTCCTAAGCCTTCACCTGGCTCAGTTTGATGCCCATTGATCATTACAAGTGTAATTGATCCTAATTATTGTGGCATTGATTTTTCCATGGAACATGTGTCAATGCCTTGATAATTTAAATGTTCTGTCATTCTCCTGGGCACATTAACAATTTCCTGTTGCTCCATTGTCAGCCAGCTGAACATGTCTTGAGACGTATTCTTCAGTAGCTTTCACTGCATTTTGCAAGTTACTTGCTTCACATGTTACAAATAACACCTGCGCATTTTCGATGATATCTCAACATCATGTCACATATTCTATTCGCTGTAAACCATTTCTGAACTTTTGGGTGATGTTATCAAAAGATCAAGTTGTGGAGGTGGGGAAATAAGAGGTGGTGGTCTGTCACACTTTATTTGCTTCCCTTTACCTCCAAGTTCCTAGTACAGTTATCAAGATAGATTGTTTAATAAAAATTCATAGCAATAGATGCAAATACCTCAAAGAGATGATTATCAATTTCCATTTCTTAACTACACTTTTTTGACTTCTAGCACAAAACTCTGGAGGTATAACTGTAGAAATCAAAGAAAATTTACAACACATAAAGAGACCATTCAGCCCATCATGTATACACTAGCTAAATAAAACAACCATACATTTTAATCCTATTTGTTACTTCCAGCACCCAGTCCATAGTTTTGCACCTTACAGTGCTTCAGGCACAGAAGCAGCTTCCTTTTTAATGAGTTGAAGGTTTCTGCCCCTGCCACTAATTGAACAATAAATGTCAGACCCTCACAAACATGAGGTGTGTTTCGTGGCGGCAGTTGCAGAGCAAGGACCAAGGGCTGCCGGGTAGGTGAGTAAATCTTTTTAAAACTTAGCTCGTGGGAGGAGTGGCCTTCAGTTTTGTGGCGGCAGTTGCGGAGCAAGGACCAAGGGCTGCCAGGCTGGTGAAAAAATCCTTTTTTGGATTCGGGCGGCATGAAAAGCGGGAGCAGAGAGCGGAAGAAGTGGAGCTTGCTGGGAAGGTGAGTGATTGTTTTTAAGTGGGTGTGTTCTAATATTGCAGCATCCCATAAATATATTCTTGGCAAAGGCAAATTCAGCAAAACATGTATCTCACATGCTATCTCCAGCCCAGGAGAAAGGTACTCTAAAACAAACAGTCTAGCAGTAGACAAAGAACTCAAATATTTAGCTGCAGCAGAGAGTTACACATCTAACAGCTTCAGTAGCCGACTCCAGTAACAAACTAAAACCTTGGTTGTATGTGAGCCTGACTCCACCTAGTCGTGCTTCTTTTATCTGATTTTTTTTTAAAAATCCAGCGTGCTAAAAACGCTTTATACATTGCTCTGAAGCAGACATTCCAGTACCACTGGTAACATCTTTCTGCAGGAGAAACAGCACTGACCAAATCTTTCTTAAAGGCACATATCACACCATGCAGGACAAAGCAGCCCGCTTGAATACCACCACATTCACAATCATTCACTCCTGCCACTGCTGATGTTCAGGGGCAGCAGCGTGTACCATTTACAGAATACACTGCATAACTTTAAGATTTATCGGGTAGTGCATTCCAAATCCCAACAACTACCATCCAGAAGGTCAAGGACAGCAGTTGCATGGGAACACCAAGCTACTCACCCTCTTGACTTGAAAATAAATTGCCCTTCCTTTAGTGTGACTGGGTCAAAATCTGAAATTCCCTCCCTTCCAGCATTTGGGTTCATTTATACCAAATGAGCTGCATTTGTTCAAGAGGGCAATTCATCACCACCTTCTCAAAGGCAAGAAGGGATGTGAAATAAATATTGGCCAAGCCAGTTACACCCATATTCCCTGAATGAATTTTAAATAAAGTAAATTTGAGCAACTTCACATCTTTGACTCTGTCTACGAGATTTTTGGCCACTCGTTTAACCTATCTATAATCAGTCTATATCCTTGTTATTTCATCCACAGCATACTTTTTTTTGCTTATTTTTGTGTCATTTGCAAACTTAGCCACCATTCCTTCAATCCCCTCAACTAAATCATTGATATAAATTGTAAAATGAGAGCCCAGCATACACCCATCTGGGACCCCATTTGTCACATCCTGCCAATCTCAAAAGGACTCATTTATTCCTACTCAGCGAAGAGTCAACCAGCAGAATTCGTCTCATACTATTATGTTGCTCCCTGTGAGTTTATACTTTGCACATTAATCTGATATGAAACCTTGAAAAATGCTTACTGGAAATCCCAATACAATATAACAATGGGTTTCCCTTCATCGACAGTATGTGTTATTTCAAAGAATTTCAATAATTTGGGTAAACATGATTTCCATTTCACAAAATTGTACTGACGCTTCCCAATTACCTTCACTTTTTCCAAATGTCCGGTCATGACCTCCTTAATGATTGGTTATAGCGTCGTGGAGGTGTATAGCATGGAAACAGACTCTTCGACCAACTCGTCCATGCTGACCATACATTCTGTATCGATGAAGTCCCATGTGCCAGCTTTTGGCCCATGTCCTGTAATCCCTTCCTATTCACTTCACATCCAGATGCCTTTTAAATGCATCAGCCTCCACTACCTCTGGCAGCTCATTCCATAAATACACCATTCTCTGTGTGAAAAAGTTGCCCCTTAGATGTCTTTCAAACCTTATCCATCTCACCTTAATCATTTGCCTGCTAGTTTTAGACTCTCCTAACCTGGGGAAAAGACCTTGACTATTCACCTTATCTGTGCCCTTCATGATTTAAAAACTTTTGTAAGGTCATCCCTCATCCTCTGACACTCCAGGGAGAATAGCCTGCACTATTGAACTCCCTATACCTTAAACCCTCCAACCCTGGCAACAGCATTGTGAATCTTCTGTGAACACTTCCAAGTTTAACAACATTGTTCCTATAGCAGGAAGACCAGAATTGAAATGTAGTATTCCAAAAGTGGCCTAACTAATATCCTCTGCAGCCGCAACATGACCTCCCAACTCCTACACTCAGTGCATTGACCAATAAAGGCAAGCAGACCAAATGGCTTCATCACTATTCTGTCTACCTGCAACTCTGCTTTCAAGGAACTATGAACCTGCACCCCAAGGGTTCTCTGTTTGGCAACACATCCCAGGACTTTACTACTGTGTGTATAAGCCCTGCCCTGATTTGCCCTACTAAAATGCATCACCTTACCTTTATCTAAATTCAATTTCGTTTGCTGCCACTCGGTCCATTTGCCCTTCTGACCCAGATCCCGACATACTGTGAGCTAACCTTCATTGTTCGCTACACCACTAATTTTGGCGTCGTCTGTAAAGTTACTAACCATACCTGATATTCATATCCAAATCATCTGGTATGTTTCCACAAGAGGCATCAAACTGACTGGCATATAGTTTCCTATTTTCAGCGTCCCTGTCTTGTAGAATATAGGGGTTATATTTACTCATTTCCAGTCCGATGAAACCTTTCCAGAATCAATGAATTTTGGAAACTTGACCAATGCATGCACTAATGCATTAACCATCTCTTTAAAGACACTAGGATGAAGGCCTGTAAACTGAACGAACCTGCACTTCCAGCAGTTTATTCATTAACGCTTCCCTACAGATTACCATTTCACCAAGTTCGTAGGAGCATAGTAACAGACGGAGGCCATTCATCCCTTCAAGCCTGTTCCACCATTCTGTGAGATCACAGCCAGTCTGCGATCGAACTCCAAACATCTCCTTCTGACCTATATTTATTCCTCAATACCTTTGCTTAACAACACTTTATCTGAGATTTAAAATTAATAACTTATTCAGCATCCACTGCCATTTGTAGAAGTGAGTTCAAAATACCTGTCATCGTCTGTGTGTGGAAGTGCTTCCAAACATCTTAACCTATCCTGAAAGTTCAAGCTTTAATTCTCAGATTATGCCCGTAGCTCTGGGATCCACAATCATTGGGAATAGTGTATCTACACTTTCAAGAACAATCCTATCAGATAACCCCTCAACCTTCTAAATTCTAGAGAAAACCGGCCTGATGTGTATAATCTATCCTCAGCATCGATCAGCAAACTTGAATGTGCTCCCTCCAAGGTCAGTATATCCTTCCTTAACTGCCTAGATCTGCTCATAGTACAAGTGTAGTCTAACCTGAGTTTTGTATAACTGCAGTATTACATTTGCATCCTTGTACTCCGATCCTTTAAATAAAAAGGCCAGCATTTCATTCGCATTCACGATTATTTTCTGCACCTCTTCGTGTCTTGTTACAGATCTGTGCACCTGAACCTCTAATTTTTTTGGACATTCACTGTATTTAACTTCATACCATCTTGAAAGTACCTTCGTCTGTCCCTTTTTGGTCCACACTCTGTTACGCTGAACTCTGTCTGCCTCAGTTTTGCCCATTCATTTAGTCTGTCATATCTCTAACTTTAGACTGTCATCTACATTATCTATAATGCCACCTGACTTTGTGTCATCAGCAAATTTGGATATGTGACTTTGAATGGTAGGGCAATCAGAACTGCATGCCGTACTACAGATGTGCCCTTACCAACGTGATACCCACTTTCAGACTTGTATTATCCCAATGTAGAGGAGACTGCACATTGAACAATGAATTGAGTAAACTGGATTGAATGAAATGCAGGTTAAATCACTGCTTCACTGGAAGGTATATCTGGGCCTCGGTAGTGAGGAGAGAGGAGGTAAATGGGCACATGTTATACTTTCTGCACTTGGATGGGAGCATGACATGAGGATGTGTGGAGGGTTGGGAATGAAGGAGGTGTTGGGCCAGGTGTCCCAGAGGCTGTGATCTCTGCAGAATGATTTCAAAGCAGACCAGCTTTCCAAAGCAGGAAATATATGATATAACACAGTGTGAGGCTGGATGAACACAGCAGGCCAAGCAGCATCAGAGGAGCAGGAAACCTTGACGTTTCGGGTCGGGATCCTTCTTCAGAAATGGGGGAGGGGAAGAGGATTCTGAAATAAATAGGGAGATGGGGGGAGGGGGATAGAAGATGGATAAAGCAGAAGTAAGGGTGAGAGGAGACAGACAGGTCAAAGAGGCAGGGTTAGAGCCAGTGAAGGTGAATGTAGGTGGGGAGTTAGGGAGGAGATAGGTCAGCCCAGGGAGGACGGACAGGTCAGGGGGACAGTATGAGGTTAGTTGTTCCACAAAGTGGTTCCCAAGCCTTTGGTTTCCCCGATGTAGAGGAGGTCACAATGGGAACAGTGGACACAGTATATCACATTAACAGATAGAACATAGAACAGTACAGCACAGAACAGGCCCTTCAGCCCACAATGTTGTGCCGACCATTGATCCTCATGTATGCACCCTCAAATTTCTGTGACCATATGCATGTCCAGCAGTCTCTTAAATGACCCCAATGACCTTGCTTCCACAACTGCTGCTGGCAACGCATTCCATGCTCTCACAACTCTCTGTGTAAAGAACCCGCCTCTGACATCCCCTCTATACTTTCCACCAACCAGCTTAAAACTATGACCCCTCGTGCTAGCCATTTCTGCCCTGGGAAATAGTCTCTGGCTAGCGACTCTATCTATGCCTCTCATTATCTTGTATACCTCAATTAGGTCCCCTCTCCTCCTCCTTTTCTCCAATGAAAAGAGACCGAGCTCAGTCAACCTCTCTTCATAAGATAAGCCCTCCAGTCCAGGCAGCATCCTGGTAAACCTCCTCTGAACCCTCTCCAAAGCATCCACATCTTTCCTATAATAGGGCGCCCAGAACTGGACGCAGTATTCCAAGTGCGGTCTAACCAAAGTTTTATAGAGCTGCAACAAGATCTCACGACTCTTAAACTCAATCCCCCTGTTAATGAAAGCCAAGATGTGCAGGTGAATTTCCCTCATCAATCAACTTTGTCACGTCCTCAAAGAATTCTGTTAATTTGGTAAGACATGACCTGCCTTGCACAAAACCATGTTGTCTATCACTGATAAGCCCATTTTCTTCCAAATGGGAACAGATCCAATCCCTTAGTATCTTCTCCAGCAGCCTCCCTACCACTGACATCAGGCTCACCGGTCAATAATTACCTGGATTATCTCTGCTACCCTTCTTAAACAAGGGGACAACATTAGCAATTCTCCAGCCCTCGGGACCTCACCTGTGTTTAAGGATGCTGCAAAGATACTGTTAATGAGGTCGTGGATGGTTTCGGAGGTAATGGTTTGGTGCCCGGGGTGGGGTCATGATCCAGGGGAGGGTAGGAGGAGATATCAGAGAGTTGGCACCTGGCCTCAGTAATGTTGAGGTCAGTGCGCCATACTACAACTGCACCTCCCTTGTCTGCGGGTTTAATGATGAGGTCGGGATTGGAGCAGAGGGCTGCACGTTCTGCCGGGGAGAGGTTGGAGGGGTGGAGAGGTTGAGGCGATCGATGTCTCAACGACAATTAGAGATGAAGATGTCGAGGGAGGGTAGGAGGCCTTGGGGTGGTGTCCAGGAGGAGGAGGTGCGTTGGAGGCGGGAGAAGGGGTCAGTAGAGGGCGGATTAGTCTCACAGTTAAAGAAATAAGCAGGGAGGCAGAGGCGGCAGAAAAACTGCTCAGTATTCAGACGAGAGTTATATTCATCAATGTGTGGGTGGAGGGGGACAAAGGTGAGACCCTTACTGAGGACTGACCATTGGTCCTCAGTAAGGGGGAGGTCTGGGGGATGGTGAAGACTCGGCAGGGCTCAGTATAATTGTTCTGTCCTGAGATGCTGGCTGTGAAGGTGGTTGGTGAAGCGACGTTAGCAGTGAGTCGAGTGAAGCCAGCGGAGGACAGAGAGATGTAGGTGGAGCGACTTTGGCAATGGGCGGAGTGACGTTGTCCAGCAAATCAAGCATGTTGGTGGAAGTGGAGTCCTCAATGCTTGTGTTGGCGGCAACGGCATCTTTGATGTCTGTGTTGGCCTCCGGAAGTGGAGGCGGCATCAGCAGCCGGGATGTTGGCATCGGTTGTACTGGAAGTGGCGTACTGGGTGGCAGCAGATGTGACGTCATCTGTGAAAACAGTTGGTGCTCTGAAGGTGGCCACATGGCTAATGGCAGCGGGCAAATGGTAGAAAGGTGTTGGGTTTGGTGGTAAGCACCAGTGAGTTTAAAGTACTTTAGGTTTTTAGAATCTAGTAAAGCCGAGTAAAATTGAGAGTTCAGTTCGTGGATCTTACAAAGTGTAAAGAACAGGAGATGTCCTTTGCAGGTCTGGGAGAGGGAGGTTCTGAGTTGCGCTAGGCTTGATTGCAGTACTTGGACATGCCGGCGCATTGCAGCGAGTGTGTATTTCAGAAGTTGCAGCAAGAAACGCTTCCGTAGGAGATCAACGTTCCGATTGTAGCGGTCGTAGTGGTTGCAGCCAAATTTGGAAGGTTTAGACGTAGACTTTAGTCCATTAGGGATTATCCATTTCCATAGGCAGGCACTTAGAAAGGAAATGTGGCTGTATTACCTGGGTTGCTTTAGGACGTGGTCGAGCAGTTTCAAGGCCGAAGAAAGAATAAGAGGGACGCAGTGGGAGAGGGATGAACTGAGGTTTTTTCGGAGGGTAACTTCTTTAAGGAAGGCATCCTTCGAAGAGGTTTTGCAGCGGGGTTAAAATTGTTACAGAGATAGTAGGAACTGCCAATGCTGTAGAATCTGAGATAACACGGTGTGAACACAGCAGGCCAAGCAGCATCAGAGGAGCAGGAAAGCTTGACTTTTCAGGTGGGGACCCTTCTTCAGAAATGGCGGAGGGGAAGGGGATTCTGAAGTAAATAGGGAGACAGGGGAGGAGGATAGAAGATGGATAAAGGAGAAGATAGGGTGAGAGGAGACAGACAGGACAAAGAGGCGGGGTTAGAGCCAGTGAAGGTGAATGTAGGTGGGGAGTTAGGGAGGGGATAGGTCAGTCCAGGGAGGACAGACAGGTCAGTGGGGCGGGATGAGGAAAGGTGTTCCACAAAGTGGTCCGCAAGCCTCCGTTTGGTTTCCCCGATGTAGAGGAGGCCACAATGGGAACAGCGAATACAGTATATCACATTAACAGATGTGCAGTTGAACATCTGTTTGATGTGAAAAGTCTTCTTAGGGCCTGGGATGGGGGTGCGGAGTGGACAAGGGAGTCACGGAGAGAGTGGTCCCTCCGGAAAGCACATAAGGGTGTGGAGGGAAAAATATCTTTGGTAGTGGGGTCAGATTGCAGATGGTGGAAATGTCGGAGGACGATGCGTTGGATCCAGAGTTCGATGAGGTAGTACCTGAGGATGAGGGGGATTCTGTTTTCGATATTATTGCAGATTCCACCACTCATTTTTGTTATTTGTTGTGAGGGATGAGTTGCGGGAAGTGCGTGAGACACGGTCGAGGGCATTTTCGATCACGGTGGAGGGGAAGTTGTGGTCTTTGAAGAAGGAGGACATCTGGGATTGTCAGGAGTGGAATGCCTCATCTCAGGAGCAGATGCAGCGGAGGTAAAGGAATTGGGAGTAGGGGATGGCCTTTTTACAGAAGGTGGGTGAGAGGAGGAATATTCTAGGTAGTTATGGGAGTTGGTAGGCTTAAAATGGATATCGGTTTCCAGGTGGATGCCAGAGATGGAGACAGAGAGGTCCTGGAAAGAGAGAGAGGTGCCAGAGATGGTCCAGGTAAACTTAAGATTCAGGTGGAAGGTGTTGCTGAAGTGAATGAACTGTTCGAGCGCCTCGTGGGAACACGAGGCGACACCAAAACAGACATCAATGTAACGGAGGAAGAGATGGGGAATAGGGCCAGTGTAGCTTTGGAAGAGGGATTGTCTCACGTACCCTACAAAGAGGCAGGCATAACTTGGGCCCATGCGGGTACCCATGGCCACCCACTTTGTCTGTAGGAAGTGGGAGGAATTAAAGGAGAAGTTGTTGAGGGTGAGAACGAGTTCGGATAAGCGGATGAGGGTGTCAGTGGACGGGGATTGGTCAAGTCTGCGGGACAGGAAGAAGCAGAGGGCTTTTAGGCCATCAGCATGGGGAATGCAGGTGTATAGGGACTGGATGTCCAGACTGAAAATGAGGTGTTGGTGACTGGGGAATTGGAAGTTCTGGAGGAGGTGGAGAGTGTGGGTGGTGTCACGGACATAGGTCAGGAGTTCCTGGACCAAGGGAGACAAAATGGAATCTATGAGAGTAAACCGGTTGATGTGGTGTATATGGATTTCAGCAAGGCGTTCAATAAGGTTCCCCACAATAGGCTATTGTACAAAATGCGGAGGAATGGAATTGTGGGAGATGTAGCAGTTTGGATCAGAAATTGACTTGCTGAAAGAAGACAGAAGGTGGTAGTTGATGGGAAATGTTCATCCTGGAGACCAGTTACTAGTGGTGTACCGCAAGGGTCGGTGTTGGGTCCACTGCTGTTTGTCATTTTTATAAATGACCTGGATGAGGGCATAGAAGGATGGGTTAGTAAATTTGCAGACCACACTAAGATCGGTGGAGTTGTGGATAGTGATGAAGGATGCTGTCGGTTGCAGAGAGACATAGATAAGCTGCAGAGCTGGGCTGAGAGGTGGCAAATGGAGTTTAATGCAGACAAGTGTGAGGTGATGCACTTTGGTAGGAGTAACCAGAAGGCAAAGTACAGGGCTACTGGTAAGATTCTTAGTAGTGTAGATGAGCAGAGAGATCTCGGTGTCCATGTACACAGATCCTTGAAAGTTGCCACCCAGGTTGACAGGGCTGTTAAGAAGACAATACAGTATTTTAGCTTTTATTAATAGAGGGATTGAGTTCCGGAACCAAGAGGTTATGGTGAAGCTGTACAAAACTCTGGTGCGGCCGCACTTGGAGTATTGTGTACAGTTCTGGTCACCACATTATAAGAAGGATGTGGAAGCTTTGGAAAGGGTGCAGAGGAGATTTATGAGGATGTTGCCTGGTATGGAGGGAAGGCCTTACGAGGAAAGTCTGAGGGACTTGAGGCCGTTTTCATTAGAGAGAAGAAGGTTGATAGGTGACTTAATTGAAACATATAAAATAATCAGAGGGTTAGATAGGGTGGATAGGGAGAGCCTTTTTCCTAGGATGGTGACGGCGAGCACGAGGGGGCATAGCTTTAAATTGCGGGCTGAAAGATGTTGGACAGATGTGAGAGGTAGTTTCTTTACTCAGAGTAGTAAGGGAATGGAACGCTTTGCCTGCAACGGTAGTAGATTTGCCAACTTTAGGTACATTTAAGTTGTCATTGGATAAGCATATGGACGTACATGGAATAGTGTAGGTTAGATGGGCTTGAGATCGGTATGATGGGTCAGCACAACATCGAGGGCCGAACTGCCTGTACTGTGCTGTAATGTTCTATGTTCTATGGGGAAGGGAATTCAGAGAAATATATGTCTGGCTGGCGGTGATGGACGTGGTGGCTAACAATCCTTTGGCTGCAGAATTGTCACAAGTCAATCAGGATATTGCTTTCTCAAAGTTAGGATCTGTACAAAATGGTACTATTCAAAATACCATAGAATTCTCAGGACATCTGGGAGAAAAGATGAGTCTTTTCTCCCTTTGGGGAAAGAAAGCAGACATAATTTTGAGCATTCAGGAATCAAGGTAATAAGGATAATGGTCACAATGATGGTACACCCATGTCAGCCAATTAAGAAATCACTTGATTCTACTGCCACCCTTAAACTCCCCATTCCTCCATTTATTGGAGCTCACACCCTCTTTCCTTCATTTACTGGAGCCCCACCCAATCCTCCATTTGCTGAAACCCTCCCTCTTAATCGACCAATTATTGAAGCCCTCACCCATTCTTCCATTTAATGGAACCCTCCTCCATTTCTTTGTTTACTGGAGGCCCCTCCCAATTCTTCAATTTCCTGCATCCCTTCTCAGATTGTATTTCATGATTTTCCTTTGCTGTGAATATTTTTCTTTGTTACTTTGTAACTTGAGATGTTAGGGGCTACCTGGTTATTTTGCAGTGTACATCTGATCGTGATTCAGCATGTTTTATTGTTAGTGGGAAGTACAGTCCATCTGTCAGCTTTACATTTCTCTAAAATCTGTTCATACCTTTTTGAACTTCCTTTGCTTCAAAAATATTCCTGCATTTCCAGAGAAATTTGGAAATTTTTTGAGTCCTTTTCAGCCCTTTCCGTTTCCAGGTATTTCTGGAACTTGTATCCTCCATTGTGAAGATTGTAAACTAGTAGTCGCAGTTCGTCTGCCATCTTCTTACTTTTCACTGTTAATTACCCAGTATCGCTTCCTGTAGTTCCACCACTCATTTTTGTTATTTGTTTCTTTTTTAAGTAAACATTGATACTCTTAATATGTTTTCATATTCAGGAGGTCCCACATTCTTTAATCATAACAGACTTGTTGCAAAATCTTTGTTGTGTGTTAATTAAGTAATTAACTACTTACATGGTTAATTCATTACTAAATAAGCTAATATCTGTTCACTATTACTTACTGTACAAATTTAAACCTTAAAATCCCATAGCCTTTACCACTTAAGAACAAAATAAGTAATGAAATGTATAGTTTCTTGTTTCCCTTCTGTTAGGTCCTTTATTTGCTGCCGACTGCCTTACTCAGTGTCCTCCCTTACTTACTCTTGGTGCTGCTGCTTGCCTGTGTAGTGGTGTCTCGCTTGCTCACTGCTAATTTGTTGGATAGCTTAAGTGTATATAACATTGCAGTGTATGAATCTGGAGAAAATAGAATTATGGATTTATGTTTCAATGGCAAACAAAGTAATGCGGGGCAGAAACAGACAATAACTGGGAAGTTATGGGCACTGCTTCTATAATTAATCTTTGTAATGGCTGATTATTTTGGCAATGGGCGGTTTGTTTTTGTAGAGAGATAATGGGAACTGCAGATGCTGGAGAATCCAAGATAACAAAGTGTGCAACTGGATGAACAGAGCAGGCCAAGCAGCATCTCAGGAGCACAAAAGCTGACGCTTCGGGCCTGGACCCTCTCAGAAGAGTCTAGGCCCAAAACGTCAGCTTTTTGTGCCCTGAGATGCTGCTTGGCCTGTTCTGTTCATCCAGCTACACGCTTTGTTGTCTTGTTTGTTTTTGTAGACCTGTTATGCCTGATTTCTTAAAAATTTGTAAGTGAATTGTAAAACTTTATTGCACAACAAAAATATTAGCATATTAGCGTGCCCATTTCTTTCATTATTAGGACAGTTGCCAAATTTCATTGATTTTCAAATAATTAATGAACTGAACTTTAACAGCACAGCTTTTGTCTCTTCAAATGGTAGGAAGGTTATCATGTTTCAGTGCATGTGTGTGTTTTTATACGTGAGTTACAACTTTTCCTGCATCCATGTTTGCTGGACAATATTTGTCCGTTTTAATGTGTGCATTAGTTTTCAACCAAAACTACAAATAAATGCTATGCTAACAGAAATGTTCATTTATATGTCTGAGCTTTTTGCATGGTCACATTCACATTGACCAGTATACATTCAGTCCTTTTGCCTTTAATTTGGTTTCAGAAGATTGTTTACACACTGGTTTGGCACAAATTAAATATTGTAATTGACTCCTCGTTTCAAACAACACCAGACATTCAAAGAACAGGGTATTATTGGTGCTCTGACCAATATTTGTCCTTAAGTTGATGTTATGAGAATGGATTTTCTGGTTATTATCACATTGCTGTTTGTGGAAGCTTGCTGTGTTCAAATTAACTGCAGAATTTCCTGCATTTCAACAGTGCTAACACTTCAAAAGTTCTTCATTGGCTGTGAAACATTTTGAGACTTCTGATTGTCATGAAAAACATTGTATGAATGCAGTTCCTTATCTGCAGTTTCCAAAAATAAAAATCTTATGTGTTGTACAGCACTTTCTCTGAGGCACTGTTTGGTCTCTTAACTATTGGAAATTTGACCTGAAATACAAAATGCAAACATGGATATCAACCTTTAGAAAACACTTTATTTCAATGTACAGTGCTTTCAAATGTGACCACGTGCATGTCTGTTTGAGGGAATGTTGATTTTTGTTTTGGGGGGTTAGAAGTTCTAATTAACATTGGAGAATGCCAAGATTGAAGTTTTGACTAACCCTGAGGCACTGACCACAGACGAAGAAGGAATTCTTGGATTGGAACCAGAATTCATAGGATCTGAAGACAAAGGCTTCAATATCCCATTGTTTAATTAAAGGAAATTTTAGTTCATCCATTCTGTATGGGTGTTCATTCTTCATGATCAAAAAAGCCCATGATATGACTTAGAATTATTGAAGCTCCAGTTGCAATAACTCTGAAGTTGCCAGTCTGTAACCCTGCACATTCTTTGAATTTAATTAATTATAGATATCCTCGTGACTGTCTCAATTGAACCTGCCTCAACATTTCCAGGCAGTGCATTCCATATCTGAACTACTCACTGCGTAAAAAAAGTTTTTTCTCACATTGGCTATCTTACAAAGCACTTTGAAACTCGGCCCACTGATTCTCAATCCGATTACAAGTTGGAACAATTTCTCCCTGTCTACTGTGTCCAGACATCTTGTGAACTTGAAAACATCTTTCAAGTCTTCCTTTATCTTTTTCTTCAGATAGTCCCAACTGCTCCAACCTTGCCTCATTATTGAAGTGTCTCAGTTGGGAACAATTCTCATAAACTACTTCTGCCTCCAGTGCATGCACATCCTTCCAAGATTGTGGCATCCAGAATGTACACAATACTCTAGTTGATGTCTGAGGAATGTTTTCATCATAACATCTCTGCTTTTGTGCTCTGTGCTGGTATTAATGAAGTCAAGAATATAGTTCTTTCTACCTGTCCTGTCAAATTTAATGACTTAGGTACACTCAATGTCTCTGTTTCTCCTCCCCTTTTAGAATAATTCACTTTATACTGTTTGTTCAGTTATTTGTACCAAAGTAAATCACCTCATACTTCTGTACCTTGAACTTTATCTGTCATCTATCTGCCCACTCCACTAATATGTCAGGGTTGCCTTGAAGTTCCACACTGCCTTCCCCACTGTTTACACTTCACTAAAGTTTTGTGTCATCCACAAATTTGGAAATCATCCCCTGCACACCAAGATCTAAATCATTAATATATATCAGGGAAAACAAGGGGCCCAGTACCAGCCCCTAGAGTCTCTCTTCCAACCAGAAAAGCACCCATTCCCATTGCTATCTGTTTCCCATCCCCTTTACTCAATAATTTATAACTTTGCTCACACATTGAATATCTGGCTTTTTTGGAAGTCAATGTGCAGCCTTTCCTTCTCTATTAGTTCTTCATAGAACTCTGGCAAATCAGTAAGACACAATTATCCCTTCACATATCTATTCTGACTCTTCTGAATCAACCAAATCAACATTTTTCATGGAACTATTAATTATGCTCTAATTTCCCTTGGCAAGAAGGTTATGCAAAGCCTCCTTGAACCCCTGCTGTCTATTAGTATTGGTACATCCAAAAACCTGTCAGAAGGGCAGTTCTAGGATCTAAGCCAAGTCACAAAGAAATAGATATGTAATTCCAGATCAGTATGTGCTGTCTTTCTTGGAGGGGAACCCGTGGGTATGGTTTCCAATGAATCTTCCGTCATAACACCTGACACTCTGCTTTGGTACACAATGCTATTGCCACATGTCAGCAGTGGACGGAATATGTTTAAGCAATGGATGAGGTGGTAAGTAATTGGACTGGATTAGTGTCAAGCTTCTTAAATATTTTTGGAACTACACTCATATAGACAAGTGGAGAATATTTCATTGCATGCTTTTTAAATTGTGGACAAGGATTCAGAAGTCAGGATGTGAGTTACTTGCCATGGCATTCCAAGACTGTAATCTGCTCTTCCAGATACATGACTTTTGTAGTGAAACCAGATCAGTTTCTGTAACTCCCAGGATGTTCACCATGGGGATTCTACAGTGGTCAAGCCATTGACTGTCATGGGGAAGTGGGAGATACTTTGCTGTTTGTCATGGATTGATAGCCCTACCACAGTACCTGCTGAGACAGCAAAAAGCCCATCTAATGAAACCATCATTTCTTTTGTGGATTACCTTGCAGAAAAAAAGATACCTGCCACTTGGTTCCTTCAGTTATCCGTCTACCCATCATATCTCACTCAAACTAGTACTATTGATATTATATAGCCTCATTTCTCAAGTTATAATAGCTGTGCAATGCTCATGTCTGTTACTGAGAGTCCTGCTGTTCTGTGAACGAAACTTCATTTAAGGAACTGTGTGAAATTTTTTAAATGGGGTGGCCATTGTATTTCAGCTAGTTCATGTTTTAACAGAGTGGAGTCCAAAACAATTAGAGATCAGACAGTGTTGCATAAGTGCGACATAAATATGTGTAACTTATTAAGACAGGCATAGAAACACACCAATTATTGAATATTCCCCATTTCCCTGAGCACCCTGAGAAAATATTCACAATGTTAGTGAAGAAGAAGCCCATGTTCCTCTCATTTGTTTGAGGTGAGGGTGGAGTTAGCAGGGAGAAGATGGATCATAGTGGAATTACTTTTGAATTCCAGCATGACCCCGGAGTAGTGAGCAGCTGGTAAAGTGCATCAGGGATCAATAGTACTTGCTGTGGTCTGACCAGATCTGACAATGGATACCCACATCATTACTATGGCAGGTAAATTTATCTCTGCGTCTTATGAATTTGGAGGCAGTGGAGATTAGTGCCGCACCACAGAGAATTATCAGATTAGGAGAGAGTAACTTCGGATCAAATACATCAGTGATGAAGTTGATTGATGTAACATGATTGGCAGCAGAAGCATTGTGACGTACATGCCACCAAAGGTTGAATAGTTGAGAGTTTGGAAGTAGTTAGGGATGCATGGAAATCATTAGAGATAACTTAGGGATTGGAGATGTCATGTAAAATGGCAACATTGTTAGATGGCCATGAAAGGTCGTGTTTTATGTGCTCCGAAGATCCTGAATTGAGACTAGAACATAGGCCAACTGATCTGGTTCAGTCAGGATCAAATAGCAATATTTTACCGTATATGCTTACAATTGTGTAGGACAGTTCAGAAATGTATATGGTAGACTGGTGTTCTGAGAGAACTGAAGAGACTGTCTCATAGATAGCTGTTAACATGGCATAGCTAGCTAAATTCGTTGACCCGTCTGTCTCCCAGCTCCTTATGCTTTCTTCCCAGCTCAAACTGAGATTGATTGAAACACAGAAACCTACAGCACAGGAACAGGCCCTTTGGCCCTCCAAGCCTGCGCCAATCAAGATCCCCTGTCTAACCTGTCATCTATTTTCTAACGGTCTGTGTCCATTTGCTCCCTGCCCATCCATGTACCTGTCCAAATATATCTTAAAAGACACCACTAACGTGTCTGCGTCTACCACCTCCGCTGGCAACACGTTCCAGGCGCCCACCACTCTCTGTGGGAAGAACTTTCCACGCATATCTCTCTTAAACTTTCCTCCTCTCACTTTGAACTCATGACCCCCAGTAACTGAGTCCCCCACTCTGGGAAAAAGCTTTTTGCTATCCACCCTGTCTATACCCCTCATGATTTTGTAGACATCAATCAGGCCCCCCCTCAATCTCCGTCTTTCTAATGAAAATAATCCTAATCTATTCAACTTCTCTTCATAACTCGCACCCTCCATACCAGGCAACATCCTGGTGAACCTCCTCTGCACCCTCTCCAAAGCATCCACATCCTTTTGGTAATGTGGCGACCAGAACTGTACACAGTACTCCAAATGTGGCCGAACCAAAGTCCTATACAAATGCAACATGACCTACCAACTCTTGTACTCAATACCCCGCCCAATGAAGGAAAGCATGCCATATGCCTTCTTGACCACCCTATTGACCTGCGTTGTCACCTTCAGGGAACAATGGACCTGAACACCCAGATCTGTCTGTTCATCAATTTTCCCTTGGACTTTTCCATTTACTGTGTAGTTTGCCCTTGAATTTGATCGTCCAAAATGCATCACCTCGCATTTGCCCGGATTGAACGCCATCTGCCATTTATCTGCCCAACTCTCCAGTCTATCTATATTCTGCTGTAATTTCTGACAGTCCCCTTTACTATCAGCTACTCCACCAATCTTAGTATCATCAGCAAACTTGCTGATCAGACCACCTACACCTTCCTCCAGATCATTTACATATATCTCAAACAACCGTGGTCCCAGCACAGATCCCTGTGGAACACCACTGGTCACGGGTCTCCAATTTGAGAAACTCCCTTCGACTACTACCCTCTGTCTCCTGTTGCCCAGCCAGTTTTTCATCCATCTAGCTAGCACACCCTGGAGCCCATGTGACTTCACTTTCTCCATCAGCCTGCCATGGGGAACCTTATCAAACGCCTTACTGAAGCCCATGTATATGACATCTACAGCCTTTCCCTCATCAATCAACTTTGTCACGTCCTCAAAGAATTCACTGCCCAAATAAATGAAGACCGCTCCCGCTCAAGGTAAGCTTTTTAAAGTGGTAAAAAAAAAGTTACCTTCCCGGCAGCCTCCTGGTGCTCTGTCTGTCTGGGTCTCTAGCTCTCCTCGCGAAAATGAATTGCTTAATTTATTGACACGTGTAATGAAAGGCAGTGAAAAGCTTTGTTTATGAGCAGTACAGGCAGATCATAGTAAGCAAAGGATGTACAGATCAAAAAGATTTAGAGGCATACAGGTACAGTGCACTAGGCAAGTTCAGTGTTAACAAGATCAGCATTAGTTGAGGCTATAGAGTCCATTTATCAGTCTAATAACAGCCGGGAAGAAGCTGTTCATGAATCTGATCAGGCTTTGGTATCCTTTGCCTGATGGAAGAGGTTGTAGGAGATCACTTCCAGGGTGTGATGGGTCTTTCTGCAGCAGCGAACCATATAAATGGAATCCATGGATAGAAGGTTGGCTTCCATCATGGTCTGAGCTGTGCACACAACCTTCTGCAGTTTGTTACAATCCTGGACAGAGCAGTTGCCATACCAGTATGCTTTCAACGATGTATCTGTGGAAGTTGATGAGAGACCTTATGAATGTGTTAAATTTCCTGAGCTGCCTGAGAGAGAAGAAGTATTGTGCCTTCTTGACTGTTGCATCTACATGGGAGGTCCAGGGCAGGTTGCCACTTGTCACTCTGAGCAACTTGATGCTGTTCACCCTCTCAACCTCAGTTCCTTAAATATTGATGGGGGCATGTTCTCCCTTTCTTTCTAAAGGCAATGATCAGTTCTTTAGTTTTTGCGATGTTGAGAGACAGATTGTTTTCATAGTTTGCACCACGTCACCAAGCCTTGTATCTCCCTTCCGTAGTTTGATGTGTTATTGTTAGATATCCGTTCCACTACGGTGGTGTCGTCAGTGAACTTGTAGGTGGCATTCGATTGGAATTTGACAACACAATCATAGGTGTAAAGAGAGTAAAGTAGGGGGAGGAGGATGCATCCTTGGGGACGATCTAGTATTGAATGTTATTGTGGAGGAGTGCAGTTATGTGTCTCCACCCATTCCTGCCTGTGGGTCAGAAAGCTGAAGATCCAGTTGCAGAGGGCAGAGCTGAGACCAAGATCATGATGTTTTGAGAACAGTCTGGAGGGGATAATGGTGTTGAAGGTGAGCTGTAGTCAGCAAGCAGTAATCTGACGTAGATGTCTTTGATGTCCACATGTTCCAGGGATGAGAGATAATGGGAACTGCAGATGCTGGAGAATCCAAGATAACAAAGTGTGGAGCTGGATGAACACACCAGGCCAAGCAGCATCTTAGGAGCACAAAAGCTGACGTTTCGGGCCTAGACCGTTCTTCAGAGAGGGGGATGGGGAGAGGGTTCTGAAATAAGTAGGGAGAGAGGGGGAGAAGGAGCTCCCCCTCTCTCCCTATTTATTTCAGAAC
The DNA here is from genome assembly GCF_030684315.1 of Stegostoma tigrinum. NCBI lineage: Eukaryota > Metazoa > Chordata > Chondrichthyes > Orectolobiformes > Stegostomatidae > Stegostoma > Stegostoma tigrinum. Next base: position 5,410,161 of record NC_081363.1, on the reverse strand, counting down.
CCTCTCCCCATCCCCCTCTCTGATGAAGGGTCTAGGCCCGAAACATCAGCTTTTGTGCTCCTAAGATGCTGCTTGGCCTGCTATGTTCATCCAACTTCACACTTTGTTCCAGGGATGAGTTCAGGTTTACGGATATGACATCCTCTATGGGCCTGTTACGTCAGTAGGCAAATTGTAGGGAATCTAGGTCGGTTCGAGACTGGAGTTGATGTGGGCCATGACCAGCCTGTGGAAGCACTTCATGATTCATAGAATCGTAGAATCTCTACAGTGTGGAAACAGGCCCTTCGGCCCAACAAATCCACACTGAACTTCTGAGCATTCCACCCAGACCCATCCCCCTGTAACCCACCTAATCGACACATCCCTCAACACTGTAGGGTAATTTAGGATGGCGAGTCCACCTAACTTGCACATCTTTGGACTGTGGGAGAAAATCACAGCACCTAGAGAAAACCCACACAGACACAGGGAGAATCTGCAAACTCCACGCAGACAGTCACCGGAGCGCTGAATTGAACCGGGTCTCTGGCATTGTAGGGCAGCAGTGCTAACCACTGAGCCTTGTAATAAGTGACTCGCCAAGAGTTAATGTCAAAACAAAGCACCTGCAGTCAATATCAACTCAAACATGGTCAAAGACAAATTGACAGCAGTCAGCTCAAATAAAATCCCCACTTCAGAGGAAAACGGATACTTAAACCTGTATATGTTGCTTGATTGTCACATCTGTGACTTCTGCCAACAACATGTGCTGTACACAAGATCCATTGCAGCAACTTATGAATTCTCAAGTTCTAACACTGCGAAGGATAAGAGCAGAACAGATGGGAATCTACAACTCTCCATGAGCCACACACCACCTTGAGAGGCCATTCCATCACTGTCACTGATGAAAGTCCTGGAGCTCCCTTTCTAACAACACTTTAGACGTCTGTACACATCAAGGGTTGCAGTAGTTCTAGCAAGGAGCTTATCACCACCTTATCCAGCGAAGTCTAGTTTGGAGAACAAATGCTTGCCTTGCTAGCACAGCTCATTTTGCATAAACAAACAGAAAAAGAATCTGTTTAAGGGCTGTGAGCAACAAGTCCAGTGCCATGTAAGAACTCGCTTTGGGTCCTAACCTGCAGTCTTAAAATCACAGACAAAAACATGGCAAACTGAGAGGTGTCAGTAATGGTCCAGGTGTATCACTCCACACTGCCTTAAAAGATTGAATTAGAAAGAATGTCTTAAAAAGGGGAGATAAGCTTATAAGGGAAATCCAGCATTAGTTACTGTTGACTAGTTTCTAATTACTGTTCTTCTCTTGACCCTCCTATTTGTTTCAAATGGTTAAAAGATCAACTATGGAACAAAGGAAGTTTAGAAACATTCAAGTTGGTGGGATCATTTGGGAGCATTTAGAAGTTCAGACATTATTTCACTCCGTAGGTTTAGGGGAACCAGCCAGGCCTCTGGCTCCTAGTTACTGACAGATTGAGCCGAAAGAGAGCAGCGGAGGATTCTTGGGCAAAGATCCATATTAGGCTGCCAAGAAGGTGACCCAAATTTCTAGCATGCACTTACCAAACAGGTTCAGTAATGAAGTATGGCTATGGTAGAGGAACCAACAAAACTGTATTCCAGGAGGCCAACCAAGTGTTTGGGGTAACAGTGGGGGCGTGCTAATCAATAGGTGTCCACTTGAAGCTCTAAAATATTAGGGACATATTTGAATTACTTGTAAGTACTTAGAATTCTGGCATTCAGATAACTGAAGTCTAAAGGTTTCTTTTAAAATGCAGTTAGTTGTGTAAATATCCACAATCAAAATAAACAGTTCTCTGGTTGTATTTGTGTAGAATACTGATTATTCACAATATGAGAAGCAAAAGCAGAATTTAAAGTTTTTCAAACGAAGAGGTATCAAAACAATTCTAATTTTCTCTTTTATTTCTTTGGATTCACCCAGCTTTTAAAAATTATTACAAATTATGGATATGGCTACCTGCATGCCACCCCGCGTGATCTCACAAGCGTGGAATTTAGACGCTCCCTTGCCAACTGTCCTTAGTACCACTGTATTGAGATGTGGGTCTGCAAAAGTAAAGCATCCACTTTAAATGACAAAGTGTGGGGCTGGATGAACACAGCAGGCCAAGCAGCTTTTTATGTTTATCCAGTCCCATACTTTGTTATCTTGGATTCTCCAGCATCTGCAGTTCCCGTTATCTCTCATCCACTTTAAATGAGTTTTGATTTGAAAATTTTGTATTGGGTTCTGTTTCCTGGATTATTAAGTCTGATTTTGCTGCATTGAGTTTGTTTTTGAAAAAAATACTGCATCATTCAGAGTGAAGTGTAAGGAAACTAACCACAATTACTTGTTTAAGTATCAGCACACACTGTTGTGTTCTGAGAAACTGGCATTTTCACTGCTTCCAGGACCTTTGAGGCACACAGCTGCCCCAGACCTGACCTGCAGTAGCACATGCTAAGTTTGTAAGATATCTTACTCCATTAAATCAAACTGGTTCTAGTCATCACTTGTCATGGTCAGTTGTAACTGTTACATGCTATAAAAGGATATTCTTTCAGGAGGCAAGCAAAGTCACACCAAGAAATCCCTAGTAACCATCTTGTTAAGTGAATGTCCAAGTTATTTGGCAGTCTACTGAAAAGTGCGAAACGAGTTTTGTCATTTATACATCTTACCATATCCAAAATCCCTGAACAACACAACATTTCAGATTTTTTTTTAGCCCATTTGCAGAGACTGATGAGTCCACCAGCAGGCAGCAGGCCTGCCTATGAACCATTACCAATGTCTCTACAATCCTCAAGTTCAGCTGGAGTTTATGGAAAAGGTTACTTATGCTGTCTTGTTGCCTCTTCATTTTGTACTAACATTGACTTACAGTTGTTGAGTCTGTTAGGAATGAAAAAAATTTATACAGGCTTTAAAATGTGTGTTTAAATGTTGTGAATTAGTGGAAATTTTCAAGACTGACATGGACATTAGTTGTGAATAAAAACAAGGCTGCTGGAAAAGCTCAGCAGGTCTTGCAGCATCTGTGGAGGAAAAAAAAGAGTTAATGTTTCGGGTCTGTTAAAGTGTAAAGTGGGAAAAGGTGTGTCCGGGGCTGTTAGCACAGGCATTGCCACGCCACTGGCATTCTGCTCAAACCGAGCAAAAGAAGCATTGAGTACATCAGGGAGGGATGTGTCTTTGTCCGCTATCTTACACTGCTTCATTTTGTATCCCGTAATGTTGTTTAGGCCTTGTCATAGGCAGCGGGAGCCTGTTTGGTAGGTTTGAGCCTCTAGCCCGGATTAGTACCAAATAAATCAATGTTCTCTGTTCCTTCTGAGAATTTTCCACTGCCATGCACACCAGTTGTTTTTTGCTCCGCTCTGCTGTTCGGTGATTATTGAGAGAGCTAACAGTGCAGCTCTTTATGACATTAGTTTGTTTTGTTCTTTTTCATATTCTTATAATGTTGACAGTGTTCATTATTGTGAAGAATCTTTATTATTTTACTCTCTCATCTGGCAAATGTGAAAGTAGATTCTAATTAAAATGTCAGCCACTGACACTAAGATAAACATTTCAAGTTTGAATCATGCAACAATGGCATCTTTAAGTTATTGCACTGACTTTAAGCAAATATTTGCTTTGAATAACTTAATATTGTTTGTAAAATCTCTCATCATTACTATTTGCTCTTGCCATGTTTTTAATAAATTTCAAAATAAATCATAAAATTTATGTAAGAACACTCTAAGCACCTTGGAGTGTAACAAAACATGTTCAAACTTCCTGCAGAATGCCATGAATATGCAAATAATCATCTTTTTCAGCCTGAAGTAATCTATGGTCGATTTATTTTCGTATAATGAATTGTTAGTGAAAATAAGAAAATTGTCTTTGTGGATTAAATTGAAAATCAGATTTCCATTTGCAATTAGGTTTATTGTCACGTACTCAACTTACGAAAGAACAGGAGTACACTGAAAAGTGTGCAGCATCAGACACGCGGTGCCATCTTAGGAACATAAAAAAAGTTGCACTGCATTACAGGTATACTCAGTATAGATTAGGAAAATAAGAACTAAAGCTAAAAAGATAGACATTACAGTCTTTTGAGCTTCCATGTGGTCTGACCGGGCTTCACTGATTCCAGCCAGTAGCCATCTTCGCTCCAGGTAGTGGTCTCCCCTGCTCCACTCTGGGCTGCTGGCCATCCCCATATCACTGGGCCACTGGCTGCTGTGCTCTGGGCCACTCCTGCTCCACTTCAGGCAGCTAGCTGCCCCCACATCACTCCAGGCCACTGGCCGCCGTCTGTGCTGTGAGCTGCTGGCCGCTGTCCCCCCTCTACTCCAGGCTGCTGGCTGCCATCCTCGCTTCGTTCTCCATTGGTGTGGTAAAATAAGGACCCTCAAGATTTGATTGACGATATTTGAAGGGTCCTGATATTCTGGGAAACAGACTCTATTTGAGGAGTTTGGAGATATAAAAAGTCTTTTGAAATGGGATGACCTTGATAATGCGATGCAGCGCTTATCATTGATATTTAAGTCAGCATTGTTCCTTTTGTCAGTGACTGGTGGGATTATAAGCAGTCCTCAGAGATCCAGTAAGTCAGGGATTTTGATTTTTCTTACTTGCTCATGAATGTAGGCTTGCTGGCTGTGTTTGCATTTATGGGCCATCCCTTGTTGCCCCTAAACTGGAAAAGGTTGGCAGTTTTCATTCTCTGAAGGACATTAATGAACCACATGGGTATTTAGGACAGTCGACAATAGGTACAGTCATCATGAAACTATCTTTAAATTCCAGATTTGTCAAATTTAAATTACAGTATCCGCCATGGTGGGATTTGAACTGAATGCCCAGAGCATTGGTCTAGAACTCTAGATTACTTGCGTAGTAGACATTACTGCAACAACACAGCCACATCATTACTCGGGCCAAACTAGCAGACCTTGGCAAGTAAGTGATGGGTTACAGCAACACTTGGAGTGTGAAGAGAAAAAGCAGGTGGTTTGATCTTTGAGCAGGTCACCTTCAAAGGGAAAATGGGGCCTCTTTAGAGGATATATGTATCCCTGACTTGCCTGTAACTCACACAGAGAAAGTCATTGTAACTGCTCACCTTTTCTCCCTGTCCACAAATGGGACTTGCACTCTAATATTCGTCTGTTCCTTCCTGCTTTTCAGTATCCTATTGTTTATTGTGTATTTACTTGCATTGTTAGTGTTTCCCAAATGTGTTACCTCATAGTTCACCAAATTGAACTCTGTTTGCCATTGTACCATTCATCTGACTAGTCCTTTAATATTTTGCAATGCTTTTTCTTGGGAAATATGGAAGTTTGAATTTCCTGCACAGTTTATGTATCTTTGCTTTCAATAAGCCAGTGGTCAGGCTTTATGTCCAGTTGGATAAAGCACACTCAAGTGAAGACCATTGCTGCAATTATTTTGCATGATGTTGCTCCCAGGGAGTATGGGATCACATGTAACTTGCCCCCAAAATTGTCCTCATATTCATGTGGCTGCTAAGTCTCCAAGGGGTGAAAAACTTTGATAACATTTTTAAAATTTAAATATCTCATCCATTTTGAAATTGCACATTCAGCAAATCATACTTGTTACCTTAATCCTAAAGCAGAGATGGCTTTCTCATTCTCACCTTCCTAAATTTACCTCTTATTTCACAGACAGCAACTGAACATGCAGTGTAACAGACAAAAACAAATCCCAACCAAAGAATTTATCTTCTCTCCTTAAATTAGAAAAATGAACAAATGACATACTTTATATTGTGAACCAGGTTTTTTGGCATAGACCTCAGTTCAGACTTCTAATTGCAAGCATTAGCTTCATACAAATTGCATTTTCTTAGTTGTCTCTGGCCAAGTATATGTTTAATATGCCTTTTCTTAAAAGCTCCCTGACATCTGCCTACTGTTGTGTTACATCAGCTGGTAGGAGAACTGAGATGCTGAATTCTCCACATAGTGCCTTTAGAAAACTACCAAACTCACCTCCACTTTGAGGTATATTATTAAAGAAGTTATCTTCTGTTATCAAGAGTATTAAGGCCATTGTGAATAATAAACAGAGGACCAGAAAATTGATCTGTTAATATACCAGTTTGTGAAGAAGGTTGTGATATTGCATTTCGTTATCTAGTTTTGTTGCATGTGCTCAGTACTAAAGTAAATTGTGGTTTACTTAATTTCTAAACCAGTGTAAATTCATTGTTTGACTACACTTAAATCTAACTCAACATTACCTGAATAAAAAAAAGGCCCTAAATCTTGGAATTTGGCTAGTGGAATTGAAAATGTGTTATTCAAGAGATTTATGAGATTTGTATTGAACATCTAGAAATTGTGATAAAAAGTTGTAATGAAAAATGAATGATTATGAAATATAAGCATTGTATTATACAATGTATTTCTGTATATATTCATAGGAAGATGTATGTCAAACTGTATAATCAGTTTTGGAACATGATTTGTATGTAGTATTTGCTTATAAGTCATAGATTAAAATTATTTTTACAAAATTTTCATGAGTCAGTTTTCTGAATTGAATGTACACTTTAGTTTTGAAGTGTAACAACTGAGAAAGTTTAAGCCCTGAAGGGGGAACTACAAGGAACCATAAAACAGTAGAGAAAGCATTTGTACAATGCCAGTGGACAGTTGAGAGCTGGTTGACAACTGAAAAAGATTGTGATGCAGATTTAGAATATTGACCCAAAGGCCATGGAACTGAAGAGCAAGTGATTCTCTCCCCCAGCTATAAATTTTATGTTCAAAAACAGAAGTTGCTGGAAAAGCTCAGCAGGTCTGGTCACATCTATGAAGAAAAAATCAGAGTTAATGTTTCGGATCTGGTGACCCTTCCTCAGTCCCAAAGCGTTAACTCTGATTTTTTCTTCACAGATGCTGCCAGACCTGCTGAGCTTTTCCAGCAACTTCTGTCTTGTTTATGATTTACAGTATCCGCAGTTCTTTTGGTTTGTATAAACTTACGTTTCTATTAGCTCCTTTAACGTAGGTAAAGGTCCATTGCTTTACAAGTGCTATGTCTAGCCACCTCTTGAATACATTCCATGTGTTGGCAGCAGCGACATCCTGTGGTAATTAATTCCACAGGCTCACCACTCTTTGAGTGAAGAAATGTCTCCTCACCTCTATCCTAAATGGTTTACACCAAATCCTCAGACTGTGACCCCTGATTATGGACACATCCACCTCCCTGCATGTACCCTGTCTAGTCCTCTTAGAATTTTATAAGTCTCTTTGAGATCCCCCTCATTCATCTGAACACCAGCCTTAAACAATTCTAACCTAGTCAAGTTCTCCTCCTATGTCAGTTCTCCCATCCCGGGAATCAGCCCAGTAAACCTTCGCTGCACTCTTGAGGTCAAGAGCATCCTTCCTCAGAAGAGAAGACCAAAACTGCACACACAATATTGTAGATGTGGCTTCACCAGGGCCCTAACTGCAACAACACATGCCTAGTCCTGTACCCGAAACCTCTCGCAATGAAGACCAACGTACCATTTGCCTTCTTTACTCGCTGCTGCACCTGCATGCTTACCTTCAGCAACTGGTGCACAAGGACACCCAGATCCCACTGCATACTCTCCCAATTTATAGCCGTTCAGGTCATAATCTGCCTTCTTGATTTTGCTTCCAAAGACGGAAACATGTTAAACTTGAAAGGGTTCGATAAGTATTTACAAGGATGTTGCTGGCATTTGAGGGTTTGAGCTGTAGGGAGAGGCTGAATAGGCTGGGGCTGATTTCCTTGGAGCATCAGAGGATGAGGGATGACCTTACAGACAGCACATAAAATCATGAGGGGCATGGATAGGGTGAATAGTCAAGGTGTTTTCCATAGGGTAGGGGAGTCCAAAACTACAGATCGTAGCTTTAAGGTGAAAGGAGAAAGATTCAAAAGGGACCTAAAGAGCAACTTCGTCACACAAAGTGTGGTGCATGTATTGAATGAATTGTCAAAGATGCCAACATTTATGTATATGGGTATATGATGGGAAGGGTATAGATAGATATGGGCCACATGCTGGCGAATGGGGCTAGATTAATTTAGGATATCTGGTTGGCATAGATGAGTTTGACTGAAGAGTATTTTCATGTTGTACATCTCTATGACTGTATCTGTGGTACCTGAGTGAAGCAGTGCTATATACTATTTCTCTCAACAGATCAATGCGCTGTCAGGTGGAGTGCAAGTGTGAAATTTTACATTGTACATCTCACAGCTTTAAATGGCAATGGACTCACTTGAAAAACTGAAAGATAGGAAGGAACTTTGCTTGCTGATGTGAGTGAAGTCATCATTTGTTCATTGCTGTCACTCACATGGCCAATCTAAATGCGGATGGTCCATGCAGGAGCAGGCTGCCAAAAAGTCTTTGTACGTTGCTTGTATCTTTGGTGTTCTTCACATTAAAGTTCAGTGCCGTAGTTGCAGCTATCAATAAAATTGTCACAGCTTGGATGCTTCTGCCAATTAAATTCTCACTGCTTGGACACTTCTGTGAACTATTTGACCAGTCAAGAGAGGCAGAGAAGAAATGCCTCACTGGGATCGCACATTAGAAATCAGGGTCTGCTATTCCCAGAATCATCAGAAGTTAAATATTTTTACAAGTATGGAGAATTCCCAAATCTGCCTGTCTAATAAAAGTGGGTTGACAGAAGGCGCAGAGCAGATTTCGGTACTCAATAAGAATAACTAATTACAAATAAATAGATTATAACTACAAAATAACAGCCGTTAATTGCTTGCATTGTACTTTACTCGTTACAACTGTAACCCCTCCACATATACACACAGACTGATACAAAAGCAATGCCGTGGGTGGAAGGAAAGACTTGGAGGCTGATCAGTAGCCCCTATCTGCAGGGTTTGCTGAAATGATGATTTTGCTGATTAGAATACAAATACCAACAATAGAATACTCCATATTACTACTTCATGTACTTTCACTTGTTTGCAGGAGGTAGCGGGTGACTGGGTCAAACTTATGAAGGCCCATGACCTAAAAATTAAAATTGATAGTTTGCATCAACTAATGAAGGGAAATTCACTGGCTGTTCATCTGCATTGAGAAAATATTAGAGTCTATTATAAAGTACATAAAAGCAGAGTATTTAGACATATAAACAATGATTAAGCAGAACCAGCATGACTTTTTGAAGTGAAATCATGCTTGATAAGTTTCTTACAATTCTTTGAGGAGATAACAAGCAGGATAGATAAAGGCAAAACAGTAAATGTAATGTATTTGGATTTTCAAAAAGCATTTGATATGGTACCACATATTAAGCTACTTAGTAAGATAAGCACCCATTAGGTTGGAGGTAGTATATTAGCATGGATAGAAAACTGGCTAACTAATTGAAGACAGTGAGTTGATATAAGAGAAGCATTTTCAGAATAGCAACCTGCAACTAATGGAGTGCTACAGGGATCACTGCTATGGCCACAAATATTTACAAGGTATTTTGATGACTTGGATGAGAAAAATGAATGTACTATAGTGAAGTTTACAGATGACACAAACAGGTGGGAAGGCATGTAGTGAGGATATCACTAGTAGTCCACAGAGGGACAGATACAGATTAAGCAAGTGGACAAAGCAGCAGAAGGAATATAATGTGGGAAAATGAGAGGTTATTCACTTTGTCAGGAAGAAAAGAAGAAATGAATATTATTTAAATGAGAAAGACAGCAGAAAGCTGCAGATCAGAAGGATATAGGAGATTTTGTGCATGAATCACAAAAAGCTAACATCCACGTTCAGTGGGTAGTAGGGAAGAGAAAATGGAATTATGGCCTTAAATCCAAAAGGAATGGAGTATAAAAGTAAGAGATAACAAAGTGTAGAGCTGGATGAACGCAGCAGGCCAAGCAGCATCTTAGGAGCACAAAAGCTGACGTTTCGGGCCTAGATCTTTCATCAGAAATGGATGATGAAGGGTCTAGGCCCGAAATGTCAGCTTTTGTGCTCCTAAGATGCTGCTTAGCCTACTGTGTTCATCCAGCTCCACACTTTGTTATCTCGGATTCTCCAGCATCTGCAGCTCCTATTACCTCGAGTATAAAATTAAGGAGGCTTTGCTAAATCTATACAAGGCACTAGTCAGGACTTAGTTGGAAAGCTGTGAACAATTTTAGTCCCCTTATCTATGGAAGATATACTGGTGTTGGTGGATTGTTTGATTGATTTATTGTCAAGTGTACCGAAGTATAGTGAAAAGCTTTGTTTACGAGCAGTTCAGGCAGATCACAGTAAGCAAGGGTGTACAGATCAAAAAGACTTAGAGGCTTACAGGTTACATTGCACAGGACATGCACTAGGCAAGATCAACGTTAGCAAGATCAATCATTATTTGATACTAGCAACTCCATTTATCGGCCTAATAATGGCCAGGGAGCAGCTACTCCGTAACCTGCTCGTGCGTGTGTTCAGGCTTCTTTATCTTGCCTGACAGAAGACGTTGTAGGAGATCATTACAGGGGTGCAGTGTGTCTTTGATGATGTTGGCAGCCTTTCTGCAGCAGCGTGCCATGTAAATGGAGTCCATGGATGGAAGGTTGGCTTCAATGATGGTCTGGACTGTGCATACCACTTTCTGTAGTTCATTATGGTCCTGGGCAGAGCGGTTGCCAAACCACGCCATTGTGCACCTGGACTTTATGCTTTCAGTGGTGCATCTGTAGACGTTCGTGAGGGACCTTATGGACATGTCAAATTTCCTGAGCCACCTGAGGAAGAAGAGGTGTTGTTGTGCCTTCTTGACTTGCATCCACGTAGGCAGTTCACAACAGGTTTTTGGTTATCGTCACTCTGAGGAAGCTGCTGCTCTCCACCCTCTAGACCTCAGTTCTTCTGCTGTAGATGGGTGTGTGTTCTCCTTTCTTTCTGAAGTCAACGATCAGTTCTTTAGTAATCCCAACATTGAGAGGTTGTTTTCATCGCACCACGTCACCAAGTCCTCTATCTCCCTTCTGTATTTTGACTCGTCACTGTTAGATATCTATCCCACGATGGTGATGTCATCAGCGAACTTGCGGATGGCGTTCATTTGGAATTTGGAAAAACAGATGTAGGCGTAAAGGGAGTACAGTAGGGGCTGAGGATGCATCCTCGGGGGCTCCAGTGTTGCATGTTATTGTGGAGGAGGTGCAGTTACCTATCTTCACTAATTGTGGACATTGGGTCAGAAAGCTGAGGATCCAGTTGCAGAGGGTGGAGGTGAGACCAAGATCACGGAGTTTCGAGTTCAGTCTGGATGGGGATAATGGTGTTGAAGATGGAGCAGTACGTGCCCAGAGAACATAGAACATAGAAAAGTACAGCACAGTACAGGCCCTTCGGCCCACGATGTTGTGCCATGGAATAATCCTAATCCAAAAATAAAATAACCTAACCTACATACCCCTCAATTCACTGCTGTCCATGTGCATGTCCAGCAGCCGCTTACATGTCACTAATGACTCCGCTTCCACGACTACCACTGGTAAACTATTCCATGCGCTCACAACTCTCTGGGTGAAGAACCTCCCTCTGATATCTCCTCTATACCTTCCTCCTAACACCTTAAAACTATGACCCCCGTGGCAGTCAGTCCTGCCCTGAGGAAAAGTCTCTGGCTATCGACTCTATCCATGCCTCTCATTACCTTGTACACCTCGATCAGATCACCTCTCTTCCTCCTTCTCTCCAGAGAGAAAAGTCCGAGCTCAGTCAACCTCTCCTTGTAAGACAAGCCCTCCAGTCCAGGCAGCATCCTGGTAAACCTCCTTTGCACCCTCTTCAAAGCCTCCACATCTTTCCTATAATAGGGCGACCAGAAGTGGACACAGTATTCGAAGTGTGGTCTCACCAGTGTTTTGTAGAGCTGCAGCATTGCCTCGCGGCTCTTAAACTCGATCCCCCTGTTAATGAAAGCCAAAACACCATGTGCTTTCTTAACAACCTTATCCACCTGGGTGGCAACTTTGAGGGAGCTATGCACTTGAACACCAAGATCCCGCTGTTCCTCCACACTGCCGAGAATCCTGCCTTTAAGCCTATATTCAGCATTTAAGTTCGACCTTCCAAAATGCATCACTTCGCATTTATCCAGGTCGAACTCCATCTGCCATTTCTCAGCCCAGCTCTGCATTCTGTCAATGTCTTGCTGAAGCCTGCAATAGCCCTCGATACTATCAACGGCACCTCCAACCTTTGTGTCATCAGCAAACATACTAACCCACCCCTCAACCTCCTCATCCAAGTCATTTATAAAAACTACAAAGAGCAGAAGCCCAAGAACAGAACCCTGCGGGACACCACTCAGCACTGACCTCCAGGCAGAATACTTACCATCTACAACCACTCTCTGCCTCCCGTCAGCCAACCAATTCTGAATCCAGACAGCCAAATCACCCTGACTCATACCTTCTGACTTTATGAATGAGCCTGCCGTGGGGAACCTTATCAAATGCCTTGCTGAAGTCCATGTACACCACATCCACTGCTCGACCCTCGTCAACCTGTCTCATGACTTCCTCAAAAAACTAATTTCCAGGGATTTCCCTATTCCCTTTCTTGAAAAGAGGAACAACATTTGCCTCCCTCCAATCTTCCGGTACGACTCCCGTGGAAAGTGAGGAAGCAAAGATCTTCGCCAGCGGCTTAGCAACCTCCTTTCTTGCTTCTCGGAGCAACCTAGGATAAATCTGGTCTGGCCCTGGGGACTTATCAATCTTAATGTTTGCCAAAATTTCCAGCACATCAACTTCCTCAATCTCAATCTGTTGAAGCCTGTTTTCCTGCTCCTCAAAGTTCTCATTCACAACAAGGTCCCTTTCCTTAGTGAAAACCAAAGCAAACAACTCATTTAGGGCTTCCCCTATCTGCTCAGACTCCACACACAAGTTCCCTACACTATCCCTGATCGGCCCTACCTTCTCCCTGATCATTCTCTTATCAGGTACAGAGGGACTAGATTATGAGGAGAGGTTGAATAAGTTCAACCTGTTACTCATTGCAGTTTGGAAGAGGGGGCAACCTTACTGAAACATTAAAGATTCTTCTGTGATTTGACAGGGTAATTGCAGAATGGTTTTTGTTCCTAATGGGAGAAGCTAGGAGCAAAGGAGCATAATCTCTTAACCTCTGCAGTGGGGTGGGGGGGGGGGGGCGCAATAGCCTAGTGATATTATCATTGGAATGTTAATCTAGAAATCCAGCTAATCTTCTGGAAACCCAGGTTCACATTCCACCATGGCATGATGCAATTTGCATTCATTAAAATTTCTGGAATTAAGAGTCAAGTGCTGACCATTGATCCACTGTCAACTGTTAGAAAAACCCATGTGGTTCACTTATGTCCTTTAGGGAAGAAAACTGCTATCCTTTTCTGGTCTGGCCTATAAGTGACTCCAGACCCACAGCAATGTGGTTGAGTCTTAACTGCCCTTTGGTTAATTAGGGATGGGCAATAATGGCTGGTCTAGCCAGTGACAGCTTCATCCCCTCAATGAATTTTTTTAAAAATTAAAATCTTCACTCATTGCAGTCTACAGGTTAGAAAGCTGAGGATCCAGTTGCAGAGGGTAGAGTTTTGAGATTTGTCTGGAGGGGATAATGGTGTTGAAGGCGGAACTGTAGCCAACGAGCAGGAGTCTGACGTAGGTGTCTTTGTTGTCCACATGTTTTAGGGATGAGTGCAGAGCATCTGCTATGAACCCGTTACATCAGTAGGTAAATTGTAGGGGATCAAGGTGGGCTGGGAGACTGGAGTTGATTTGGGTCATGACTAGCCTGTCACAGCTGTTCATGATAATTGAGGTCAAGGCCACTGGACATTAGTCTTTAAAACACGTTGCATGAGCTTCCTTAGGTACGGGGATGATGATGGCCTTCTTGAAGCAGGTAGGGACTTTGGCTTGTAGAAGGGAGGGGTTGAAGATGTCAGTGAATACGCCCGCCAGTAGGTCCACACAGGATCTGCGTGTTCAGCAGGGACTCTTCATAGGCCCGTCACGTTCCCTGGGTTGACTCCCAGGAAAACCAATCTGACGTCTGTAGCAGTGACAGAGGGAACAGGTGTGTCCAGGGCTGTCGGGCAGGCATAACCATGCCGCTGGCATTCCAAACCGAGCATAGAAAACGTTGACTGTGTTAGGTAGGGATGTGTCATTGTCCGCTATCTAGCAACATTTTGTACCCTATAATGTTGTTTAAGTCTTGCCATAGACAGCAGAAGCCTGTTTGGTAGCTTTGGGCCTCCAGCTTCATCTGGTACAGCCTGTTGGCCTCCCTGATGGCTTTGTGGCGATCATATCTGAATTTCCTGTATTGGTCTTGATCATCTACCTTGAATGCACCATTGTCTAAAAGGATACTATTACAGAGAGACAAGTGGTTATGTCATTTGAGTTGTATCATTCTCTGCTAAGTATGTGGAAAAGCAACAAGGAGCATCAGCATGTAATGCCTCAGCATATTCAGGGGTTGAAACACACATCCATCCTGCCAACTTGGCAAAACAACAGCTGAGTGTTTGGAACATATTTGATCTGATGTAAACTCTGAGACGTTACTGATATAATGTTATGCATCACAGGGAGTGCCAGAAAGAAGTAGTCATAACTCTGTAAGATCATGACATATATTCATAAGTAAACCAGACAGTTTAGAGAAACTAGAAGTAGTCATGAAAGGTTAACCACAAAACTAAATTCAGTACTATCTAAAGTTCAGAAGTGCCAAAGTTCTGAAGCTGTGTATGCATCTTTGAGAAGCATAATTAAATGATTGATACATTGTAAAAGGTACATTTTGGTGGCAAGCACAGTTTTAAGTGATGAGCCTGGTGAAAGTTGAATGAACCTTATCCATGGGTTAATTTGCTAAAAAATGATTATGCCCAAAATTGGATGCAGGAGGGATGAAGTGCTAAGTAATTACAACTAAGGCACAGCATTTATTATGGAAATCATCAGAGCAATTGTTTAGGTCAAAGGGATAAAGCTAAATAGACCAGTTCTACAGGAATCCAAATTGAAATGAAATAAATATTTGAATTAATAGAACAAGGAGGACATTAAATGGAAACATTCATAAATTAGGAACCTGTGATAACCCCTACAAGACCTATGCAGAATTCCTAAGGAAAGAAAATGTAAAAAAAGTCAGATAACAAGGTGTAGAGCTGGATGAACACAGCAGGCCAAGCAACATCAGAGGAGCAGGAAAGCTGATGTTTCGAGCCGAGACCCTTCTTCCAACCTTTTTCTGAAGAAGGGTCTAGGTTCAAAACGTCTGCTTTCCTGCTCCTGTGATGCTGCTTGGCCTGCTGTGTTCATCCAGCTCTACACCTTGTTATCTCAGATTCTCCAGCATCTGCAGTTCTTGCTATCTCTGTAAAGCTTCAACTGCTTCTCTGGGCAGGTTATTCTACAAATTCACAACCCTTTGGGTGAAGAAGTTCCTCCTGACCTCAGTCCTAAATCTTCCCTTTATTTTCAGGCTATGCCCTCTAGTCCTAGTTTCACCTGCTATCAGAAACAACCTCGCTGCCTCTATTTTATCTGTTCCGTTCATGATCTTGTATGTTTCTATAAGATCTCCCCTCATTCTTCTGAATTCCATTGAGTATAATCCTGGTCTACTCAGTCTGTCCTCATAATCCAACCTCTCAACTCTGGAATCAACTGAATCTCCTCTGCACCCCCTCTACTGCTAGTATATCTCTTCTCTAGTAAGGAGACCAAAACAGCACATTGTACTCCAGGTATGGCGTCACCAGGACCCTCTAGCATCACCTCCCTGTTTTTAAACTCCATCCATCGAACAATGGCAGACAAAATTCCATTTGCCTTTTTAAGTTACCTGCTGCGCCTGCAATCTCACCTTCAGCGATTCATGCACAAGGGCACCCAAGTCCCGCTGCACAGCAGTGTGCTGCAATTTTTTACAATTTAAAATATAGTCCATTTTGCTGTTACATAGAACATTACAGCCCAGCACAGGCCCTTCGGCCCTCGATGTTGTGCCGACCTGTCATACCGATCTCAAGCCCATCTAACCTACACTATTCCATGTACGTCCATATGCTTATGCAATGACGACTTAAATGTACCCAAAGTTGGCGAATCTACTACCGTTGCAGGAAAAGCGTTCCATTCCCTTACTACTCTCTGAGTAAAGAAACTACCTCTGACATCTGTCCTATATCTTCCACCCTTCAACTTAAAGCTATGCCCCCTCGTGCTCACCGTCACCATCCTAGGAAAAAGGCTCTCCTTTTTCCACCCTATCTAACCCTCTGATTATTTTATATGTTTCAATTAAGTCACCTCTCAACCTTCTTCTCTCTAATGAAAACAGCCTCAAGTCCCTCAGCCTTTCCACGTAAGACCTTCCCTCCATACCAGGCAACATCCTAGTAAATCTCCTCTGCACTCTTTCCAAAGCTTCCACATCCTTCATATAATGCGGTGACCAGAACTGTACACAATACTCCAAGTGCGGTCGCACCAGACTTTTGTACAGCTTCATCATAACCTCTTGGTTCCGGAACTCGAGTCCTCTATTAATAAAAGCTAAAACACTGTATGCCTTCTTAACAGCCCTGTCAACCTGGGTGGCAACTTTCAAGGATCTGTGTACATGGACACCGAGATCTCTCTGCTCATCGACACTACTAAGAATCTTACCATTAGCCCTGTACTTTGCCTTCTGGTTACTCCTACAAAAGTGCATTACCTCACACTTGACTGCATTAAACTCCATTTGCCACCTCTCAGCCCAGCTCTGCAGCTTATCTATGTCTCTCTGCAACCTACAGCATCCTTCGTCACTATCCACAACTCCACCGATCTTAGTGTCGTCTGCAAATTTACTAACCCATCCTTCTACGCCCTCATCCAGGTCATTTATAAAAATGACAAACAGCAGTGGACCCTACACCGACCCTTGCGGTACACCACTAGTAACTGGTCTCCAGGTTGAACATTTCCCATCAACTACCACCCTCTGTCTTCTTTCAGCAAGTCAATTTCCGATCCAAATTGCTATATCTCCCACAATTCCATTCCTCCGCATTTTGTACAATAGCCTATTGTGGGGAACCTTATCGAACGCCTTGCTGAAATCCATATACACCACATCAACCGGTTTACTCTCAGCTACCTGTTTGGTCACCTTCTCAAAGAACTCAATAAGGTTTGTGAGGCACAACCTTCCCTTCACAAAACCGTGCTGACTATCCCTAATCAATTTATTCTTTTCTAGATGATTATATATCCTATCCCTTATAACTTTTTCCAACACTTTACCAACAACTGAGGTAAGGCTCACTGATCTATAATTACCAGGGTTGTCTCTACTCCCCTTCTTGAACAGGGGAACCACATTTGCTGTTCTCCAGTCATCTGGCACTATTCCTGTCGACAATGACGAGTTAAAGATCAATGCCAAAGGCTCGGCAGTCTCCTCCCTGGCTTCCCAGAGGATCCGAGGATAAATCCCATCTGGCGCAGGGGACTTATCAATCTTCACCCTCTGAAGGATTTGTAATACCTCTTCCTTGTGAACCTCAATCCCACCTAGTCTAATAGCCTGTATCTCAGTGTTCTCCTCGACAACATAGTCTTTTTCTAGAGTGAATACTGTTGCAAAATATTCATTTAGCGCTTCCCCTATCTCATCTGACTCCACACACAACTTACCACTACTATCCTTGATTGGCCCTAATCTTACTTTCATCATTCTTTTGTTCCTTAAATACCTATAGAAAGCCTTCGAGTTTGCCCTGATCCTATCTGCCAACAACTTCTCATGTCTCCTCCTGGCTCTTCTGAGCTCTCTCTTTAGGTCTTTCCTGGCTACCTCGTAGCCCTCAAGTGCCCTAACTGAGCCTTCAGATCTCATCCTAACATAAGCCTTCTTCTTCTTATTGAAGAGAGATTCCACCTCCTTCGTAAACCACGGCTCCCGCACTCTACAGCTTCCTCCCTGCCTGACAGGTACATGCTTATCTAGGACACACAGGAGCTTTTCCTTGAATAAGCTCCACATTTCTAATGTGCCCATCCCCTGCAGTTTCCTTCCCCATCCTATGCTCCCTAAATCTTGCCTAATCTCATCGTAATTGCCTTTCCCCCAGCTATAACTCTTGCCCAGTGGTATACACCTATCCCTTTCCATCTCTAAAGTAAACATGACAGAATTGTGATCACTATCACCAAACTGCTCACCTACTTCCAAATCTAACACCTGGCCGGGCTCATTACCCAGTACCAAATCTAATGTGGCTTCGCCCCTTGTTGGCCTGTCTACAGACTATGTCAGGAAGCCCTCCTGCACACACTGGACAAAAACTGACCCATCTATAGTACTCGAACTATAGTGTTCCCAGTCAATATTTGGAAAGTTGAAGTCCCCCATGACAACTACCCTGTCTTTCTCACTCCTATCGAGAATCATCTTTGCTATCCTTTTCTCTACATCTCTGTTATTCCTACCAAAATGGATGACCTCACACTTCTCAACATTGTACTCTATCTGCCAGACTTTTGTTCACTCACTGAGACTATCTACGTCCCTCTGCAGACTTTCAGTGCCTTCTGCACACTTTGCTGTACCACTCACCTTAGTGTCATCTGCAAATTTTGACACACCACACTTAGTCCCCAACTGCAAATCATCTATGTAAATTGTAAACAATTTAGGTTCCAACACTGATCACTGAGGCACACCACTAGCCGCTGACCACCAACCAGAAAAACACCCATTTACCCCTACTGTTTGCTTTCTACTGGTCAACCAATCCTCTATCCATGCCAGTACATTGCCTGTAATACCATGCAACTTTAATCTTATGTAGCAGCCTTTGGCCTGGCACCTTGTCAAATGTCTTCTGGAAATCCAGATACACCACATCCATTGGTTCCCCATTGTCCACCGTGCAAGTAATGTCCTCAAAGAGTTCCTCCAAATTAGTTAAACATGACCTATCCTTTATGAACCCATGCTGGATATTCCCAATGGGACAGGTTATATCCCGATGTCTTGCTATTTTTTCCTTAATGATAGATTCAAGGATTTTCCCCTCTACTGAAGTTAAGATAACTGATCAATGTTAACTCTGATTTTTTTTCACAGATGCTGCCAAACCGGCTGAACTTTTCCAGCAACTTCTGTTTTTGTTCCTGATTTACAACATCCGCAATTCTTTTGGTTTTTGGAAAAGTCATGTCGATTTGTTGGTGGGAAAGTTGCTCAGTTGTGCATGATAGCACTTCTGGGTATACAAAAAAGAAATCAGACCCCCTTTGTCCTTCAACTCTATTTTGATTTCATCCCTTCCCACTCTCCCTATCTCCTCCTCATGTTTGATGATTTGTATTGCCCATAGTGGGCTTTGCTTGTAAATATTTAATTGGTTACATGGGTGATATACTAGGGGTGGTCAGTAATTGGAAAAAAATGTCACAATGATTTGGTGGTGAGAAAACCATTCAGTTCTGTGCAAGAGCACTTCCAGATATATAAAAGGAAAAGCATACCCAGAGCTGGGACTAACTAACTATGCAACAAATAGCGGTTCTATTCTAGGGTTTAACAATAAATGATGTTCCTTCAAGGTTGGGCTTCGTGTGTTATTTCGGAAATGTATGTAAAATGCATAAGAATTGACAGCAGCAGTACACCATTTAAACCCATTGTGCATGCTACATTGTTTGATAAGATCATGCTTGATCTGATCACAGCCTCATCTCCACTTAATTTTGTGTGCTTCCATAACCCCTCACTCCTTTATGGATTAAAAATCTATCTCTCCCTCAAATACATGCCCACATTCTCTGGTAAGAGAATTTCATAGATTGCAGACTCTCTAGAAAAAAATACACTCAGTGCTTATCGTAATGGCAGAACCCTAATGCTTAAACTGTGTCCCCAGTTCCAAACTCCCCTGCAAGGGGTAGCATACACTATCCACCCTATTTTTCTAATCAACCTGTTTAGAGATGTTATTACGAACCTCTGGAGCAGGGGACTCCCCTTGGAATCTTTTATATTCTAATAATACCATCGTTCATTCTTAAAAGCCTAACACTGGTAGTGGGGAAAATTCTCAAATCCATTATCAAGGACTTTAGAGCAGAGAATGTAGAAAGCAGTGACAGCATCAAATAGTGTCAGCATGGGTTGATGAAGTGGAAATCGTGCTTGACAAATCTGTTGGAATTCTACGAAGATGTAACCAGTAGAGTCAACAAGTGAATGCAGTGTACAGTCGTATAGATGTACAGTCCATTTACACTCATATCTTCCACTTCTTCCTCTCCATGCAATGGAGTCCCCCTCCACTGACACTCTCATTCACTTGGCAGAACTGCACCCCCCCAACAATTTTCCTTTGATTCCTCAATAGTAGGAACTGCAGATGCTGGAGAATCTGAGCTAACAAGGTGGAGAGCTGGATGAACACAGCAGGAATGGGTCTAGGCCCGAAACGTCGGCCTTCCTGCACTTCTAATCCTGCTTGGCCTGCTGTGTTCATCCAGCTCTACACCTTGCTATCTCTCTTCTTTTGATTCCTCCCACTTCCTACCAACTGAAAGGGTGACCCTGGGCACCCACCTGGGCCTGAGCGGTGTTTGCCTCTTTGTAGGATTTGTGGAACAGTCCCTCAACAACTACATCAGCACCACCCCCACCCCTTTCTATGCTATATCGATGAACTGCATCAGTGCTACCTTGTGCCCACACAAGAAGCTTGAGCAGTCCGTCAACTTTGCCACCACCTTCCATCCAGCCCTTGAATTCACCTGGACCATTTCTAACACTCCATCTCCTTCCTCGACCGCTCCACACCCATCTCCAGAACTTGACTCACCACTGACATCCATTTTAAATCCACTGATACCCACAACTACCACGACCACACCTCCTCTCACTCACCTTCTTGCAAAAATACAATCCCATATTCTCAGTTCCTCTGCCTCCGTCACATCTGCTCCTGGGATGAGGCATTTTACTCCAGGACATCCCAGCTATCCTTCTACTTTACGGATCAGAATTTCCCCTCCTCTGTAATTAACAGTGCCCTGAACCGCATCTCCTCCATTTCCTGTACTTCTGCCCTCAAACAGCGTTCCCCCAACAACAACGAGGCTAGAGTCCCCTTAGTCCTCACATACCACCACACCCAATTCCAAATCATTATCCTCCGACATGTCCACCACCTAAAATCAGACCTCACCGCCAAAAAGATATTTCCTCCCCCATCCCTGTCCGTTCTCCCACAGGGACCACTCGTCCTGTAACTCCCTCATCAGAGATATACTCCTCAGCAACATCTCCACCACACCCGGAACCTTTCCCTGCAACCGCAGGAGATGCAACACTGCCTCCGCATCTCTGCCCTCACCTCTGTCCAAGGCTCCAAACAGTATTTCCAGATCTGACAGAGATTCACCTGCACTTCATCCAATCTGATTTATATTATATCCGTTGACCCTGTTGTGGTCTCCTGTATATCGGCGAGACCAAATGCAGACTCAGGACTGGTTTGCAGAGTATCCGTGGCTGTCGTCAGTTTTAATTCCCACTCCCACTCCCTTAGTGACATGTCCATCCTTGGCCTCCTCCACTGTCAGAGTGAGGCCAAAGGTAAACTGGAAGAGTAACGCCTGGAATTTGGCCTTGGGAGTTTACAGCCCAATGGCCTTAATATTGACTTCACCACCTTCAAAATCCCTCCAACCCCAGCCTTATCCCATGTCTGGCGCTCCACCCTCCTCGCCTCCCTGACCTGACCTAGCCTGTCAATCTTCCTGCTCACTTATATGCTCCAATCTTCCTACTGACTAATCACAATAACCTACCTATCACCTTCCCGCCTACCCTCCCTCTAGCCCCACCCTCCTCCCTGTATTTACTTCTGGGCTCCCCCACCTCCCCAGCCCTGATGAAGAGTTTTGGCCCAAAATGTTGAATTTCCTGCTCCTTGGATGGTGCCTGACTTGCAGTGCTTTGCCACCTTCATGTCTATTGACTCTGACTTCAGGAAGACTACAGTTATATGGAAAGACTGAAGGAGCTGAAGCTGTTGCCTGTGGAATGGAGAAAGCTAAGTACAAGTTGAATCGAGGTATTTGAAAACATAAAAGATAGGGAAAATAAGGAGATACCATTTCCAGTGGAAGAAAGATTAGAAAGAGCATAGACATTTAAGGACTATAGATCCAGGGGCAACATATGGTGAAATAATGTTAAAAGCAGCAAGTTGATGTCATTTGAAATGCACCATCTGAACATAAGAAATGGGAGCAGTAGGATATTCAGCATCTCAAAACTACCCTGCTATTCCATAAGATTGTGGTCAATCTGCGCAGGCTTCAACTCCTCTTTAACTATATTCTGTAACCCAGCCTCTACAAATCTCTGGAGATATCACCACTCTGAGAAGAAATTCCTTCACATATCAGTTATAAATGAACATTGAAAGTATGATAACAGCAGTAACTTTCAAAAAGAAATTAGTTAAATATTTGAGAGGTCAACATTTGCAGGACAATGTGGCAAGTGCAGTGGAATCTGATTAATTTCATAACTCTTTCAAAAGAGAAGACACAATGGACTGAATTGTCTTGGTGCTGTATCAGTCTACCAGGCTATAAATTCTTGCAAAAGATATGGAACACCCGTTGATAGGAGGAAGTCCTGATAAGGAACCAGAGAAAGGAATGCCAATCAAAGCTAAGGACCAGTTCCACCTCCTGGAAACACCTGCCAAGTGTGTGGTTGGACATGTGGCTCTAACATTGCACTCATCAGCCTCACAAGAACCCACAGAATGCATGAACAGTGTTTTCTTGGTGGGCAAGCATACAACAATGAGGAAAGGATTCATTAAGGTGGCTGTGTGATTGGAAAATATATGTTAATAGAATATTAATGACAACGTGTCAGTTACAGTTCAGTTGATAGCATACTCAACCCTGAAACAGATTATTTGTTTAAGTTTGATGCTGACATCTAAGCTGAGACTTCAGTGCAGTACTGAAGAAATCCTCACTACCAGAATTGACGTCTTTAGGATGAGCTGTTGAAGGAAGGTCTCATTTGCACACTCATGGTTCAAAGAGCAGAAAAGTTAGCCCCAGTATTCTAGTATTAATATTTATGCCTCAACCAACATCAGTAAACCATATTGTATTGCTGAATCAGTTATTTGTAGAAATGGCCTATGTGGAAATTAACTGCCCTATTCATAGGATCACAGCAATCACTGCACTTCATTAACTGGATGTGAGTTTGCTTGCTGAGCTAGAAGGTTAGTTTTCAGATGTTTCGTCACCATTCTAGGTAACATCATCAGTGAGCCTCCGATGAAGCGCTGGTGTTATGTCCCGCTTTCCATTTACCTGTTTAGAGTTCCTTGGGTTGGTGATGTCATTTCCTGTTCTTTTTCTCAGGGGATGGTAGATTGGCTCCAAGTCAATGTGTTTGTTGATGGAGTTCTGGTTGGAATGCCATGCTTCTAGGAATTCTCGTGCGTGTCTGTTTGGTTTGTCCTAGGATGGAAGTGTTGTCCCAATCAAAGTGGTGTCTTTCCTTATCTGTATGTAAGGATACGAGTGATAGTGGGTCATGTCGTTTTGTGGCTAGTTGATGTTCATGTATCCTGGTGGCTCGCTTTCTGCCAGTTTGTCCAATGTAGTGTTTGTCACAGTTCTTGCAAGGTATTTTGTAGATGACGTTCGTTTTATTTGTTGTCTGTAAAGGGTCTTTTAAGCTCATTAGCTGCTGTTTTAGTGTGTTGTTGGTTTGTGGGCTACCCTGATGCCAAGAGGTCCGAGTAGTCTGGCAGTCATTTCAGAAATGTCTTTGATGTAGGGGAGAGTGGTTATGGTTTCTGAGCCCGTTTTGTCTGTTTGGGTTTGTTGCTGAGAAAAAAAAAATCGGCGGACTGTGTTCATAGGATACCCATGCTTTTTGAATACGCTGTATAGGTGATTTTCTTCTGCTCTTTGTAGTTCCCCTGTGCAGCAGTGTGGACTGGCTCGTTGGAATAATGTTCTAATGCAGCTTCGTTTGTGGAACATTATTCCAACGAGCCAGTACACACTGCTGCACAGGGGAACTACGAAGAGCAGAAGAAAATCACCTATACAGCGTATTCAAAAAGCATGGGTACCCTATGAACACAGTCCGCCGATTTCTCAGCAACAAACCCAAACAAACAGACAAAACGGGCCCAGAAACCATAACCACTCTCCCCTACATCAAAGACATTTCCGAAATGACTGCCAGACTACTCGGACCTCTTGGCATCAGGGTAGCCCACAAACCCACAAACACACTAAAACAGCAGCTAATGAACTTAAAAGACCCTATACAGACAACAAATAAAACGAACGTCATCTACAAAATACCTTGCAAGAACTGTGACAAACACTACATTGGACAAACAGGCAGAAAGCTAGCCACCAGGATACATGAACATCAACTAGCCACAAAACGACATGACCCACTATCACTCGTATCCTTACATACAGATAAGGAAGGACACCACTTTGATTGGGACAACACATCCATCCTAGTACAAGCCAAACAGAGACACACACAAGAATTCCTAGAAGCATGGCATTCCAACCGGAACTCCATCAACAAACACACAGGCTCCAAATCAATCTACCATGCCCTGAGAAAAAGAAGAGGAAATGACATCACCAACACAGGAAATGACGTCACCAACCCAAGGAAACCTAACCAGATAAATAGAAGCAGGACATAACACCAGGACTTCATCGGAGGCTCACTGATGTTACCTAGAATGGTGACGAAATGTCTGGGAACACACCTTCAAGCTCAGTGAACCAGCTTACATCCGGAACAAAATAAAGACCCACTCTTCTGTGGACCGAGAGGAGGAGAGCTTTGTGTTGGAGGTGGAAGGAAGACGTCGGGTTGGCTGTGCACCCTTGCAACCGGTGGATCTTAATGCTGGCTTCGGCCTTACGCTGGTTCAGGGGAGCAGCCAACCTCCAACGATGGCTGCGGCAAGTGCTCGTGCCCCAGGTCAGGGGGTCCGGAACACCATCCGCGTTTCCGTGAAGAAGGTGCACCTGTGGACCACACCCTCTTCTTCGTGAAGAGGGTCCTGTTGGACTGTTGTAGGTTCGCTGCTGCGGACATTTACTGCCTGCAGGATTTCCCCGGAGGAGGTTTTTACGACCTAACCTTCAGGAGTGCCAAGCTTTGCGAGCGCTTCCTGGAGGTTTTCAAGGAGAAAAGAGGTGAGGGCCCCTTCCCTGTATTGACCGCTGTCCTGCTGTTCGTGATGCCAGTGCAGAGGAGCCGTATGGTGACTGTACACATGTACAACCCGCATGTGCCAGCAGTTGATGTCCTGACCTTCCTTGGAAGGTACGTGAAGGTGGAAGGGGACCTAACCGACATCATGGACCCCTTTGGCATCTGGACCAGTAAGAGGCAGGTCAAGGTGACACTGAGGATGGACGCGTACAGGAACATCGTACACCCACCGTCCAGCTTCGCGATTGGCGGGAGCAAGGGCTACCTGACCTACGCAGGGCAACCTAAAGTCTGCCATGCCTGTGGTAGGTCAGGTCACGTGGTGGCCGACTGCAAAGCCACCATCTGCAGGAACTGCAGGGAGGAGGGACACCTTGCAAAGGATTGCCCACAAGAAAAAAAGCTGCAACCTTTGCGGGGAAGCGGGCCACCTCTATAGGGCATGCCCGCGGCGGGGGACCACCTACGCCCAGGTCGCCGGCGGGGGCAATGTGGGGCCAGCCCCCCAGAGGAGAGGAAGGCACCAGGGCCCTGCAGGGACCCCACTAATGTGCAGGAGGGCTCAGCCCCACAGGATGGGACCGAGGCCAGCAAAGCGCCCCTCCAGGCTCTGCTCCCCCCCGACAACCCGGAGTCGATGGAGGCGGCGACAGGCGACCCAGGGGAGTGGACGACAGTCCGGAAAGCGAGGAGGAAGGTGCGTCGGCAGGCCCAGGAACCGCAACCATCAGGCGGGAAGAGGCAGCTACACGGGGGCTATAAGAGCTCCTCTGACGAGGGATATGCGGAGGGGGCCCGCCCAAAGCAGAAGCTAAAGATCTCAAGGGAGAAGGAAAGCAGCACCCCGCTTCCAGGTGATGGGAGGCGTCCTGTGGCTCCCTCCGACACCCAGCCACGCGCCTGGAGGGCCCCCTGGAACTTCCAGGTAGGAAAGAGGAAACAGCATGTCCCCAGCCTGATCCAGAGCCGGACTCTCCTGCCTCCGTACCCCCGACGGGGGGATGCCACCCGGAAGGCAGCACGGACGGTTTCCTGAGCCCGGAGAGCGTCCAGCAGTTAGCCCGGGCAATGGGCATGAAGGGACAGATGGAGGGACTGGACCTTGGACTTGGGAAGGGTACTGCGGTCACTGCCCACAATGGGGGTACAAGTTGTGAGCATTAATGTGCGCAGCGTTAAGTCAACTGCAAGATGTGTGTCCACGTTGGCCTACCTGACCACCATCAAGGCGGACCTCCTGTTTCTGCAGGAGTGCGCGATACCGCATCTCAGCAGGTACGGGAAATGGTCCGGCGCCTGGACCTGTGGGCCTTCAATCTGGTCGGGGGGTAACGACTGTCGCTCCTCGGACCTGGCTATTCTGCTGCGGGGGCGCAACTTCACCATCTCTCAAGTTCAGGAGGTAGTGCGGGGGGGCGCCTCCTAGTGGCTGACATCACCTACAGGAACGCTCCCCTGAAGCTGATCAACATGTACGCCCCAGCGGTACGGAGTGAGCGGTTTCCACCCCTGCTGTCTATATCCAGGCCGGTCATCCTAGGCGGAGACTTCACTGCATCATCGATGCAGATGGAAGATCTGGCGTGGGGACAGTGGGTGGGGGGAGTCAACTGGACATCACGTCCAGATTCCTGTTGGGCACGGTGAAGGACGCCAAGCTGCTCGACGTCTTCAGCGCCCGTGCAGACGGAGCGCAGCAGAGGTACACCTGGTCACGGCCAGACGGGTCTATTTGCTCAAGGATAGACTTCCTGTTTGTGTCATGAGCGTTCTCGGTCAGGTCCACCGGCGTCGAGCCGGTGTTCTTCTCTGACCACTGCCTCCTGCTGGCCGACTGTCACTTATAGGACGACCAGCCGGCCGGCAAGGGGACGTGGAAGCGCAACACGACTCTGTTGACCCCAGAGAACGTCAAGGAGCTTAAGAGGGAGTACGCCGGTTGGAGAACCGTGAAACCCCTCTTTGAGTCTCCGGGCAACTGGTGGGAGATGGCGAAGGAGAACATCAAGAGGTTCTTTGTCCTCAAGGGTGTTCGGAAGACGAGAGAGAGGCGGGGAAAGCTGTCGCGACTCCAGAAAAGGGTGCAGAACCTGCTCCTTCTGCAGTTGATGGGGGTCGATGTCACGGAGGATCTCCGCGAGGTGAGGGGCCAGCAAGCCTCGTCCTTCGCCGCAGAGGCCTCCAGGATAATCTTCCGGTCCAGGGTCCGCTCTGTGGAGCAGGACGAGACGTGCTCGTGTTTCTTCTTTCAGAAGGTGCACAAAGAGAGCTCTGTGCTTAGCCGGCTGAAGGAGGACGACAGCTCGGTGACATTGTCTCGGCCCGACATTTTGAGGATCAGTAGATCCTTCTTTGCCGGACTGTACGACACGAAACCCACGGACAGCACGGACTCCGAGTCGTTCCCGTTGTCTATCACGGAGGTCTTAGACGACGGCACGAGAGAGTGGCTGGACCAGCCGATATCCCTAGACGAGCTGACCAGAGCCCTCAAGTCCTTGGAGAGGAATAGGACTCCCGGGAGAGACAGCTTACCGGTCGAGCTGTATTCCGCTCTGTGGGACCTGGTCGGCCAGGACCTGCTGGAGGTGTACGATAGTGCGCTTCGGGCAGGGGAAATGTGCAAGTCCATGAGGAAGGGCATCATCACCCTCATTTACAAGAGGAAGGGAGAGAGGGAAGAAATTGAGAATTGGCGTCCCATTTCACTATTGAACGTGGACTACAAAATCCTGGCCAAGGTCATAGCCAACAGGGTCAGGTCTGTCCTGGAGTCGGTGATTCACCCTGACCAAACCTGTGCTGTGCCGGGCAGGAAGATCGCTGAGAGCCTCGCGCTCATCAGGGATACGATCGCCTACGTACAGGACAGGCGCGTGGACACCTGCCTCGTCAGCCTGGACCAGGAGAAGGCCTTCGACAGGGTCTCTCATGCTTACATGAGGGATGTCCTCTCCAAATTGGGGTTCGGGGAGGGCATCCGCAATTGGATCCGGCTGCTCTACACCAACATCGTTAGTGCAGTCTCGATCAATGGGTGGGAATCGGACAGTTTTCCCGTCAGATCTGGAGTCAGGCAGGGCTGCCCGCTCTCTCTTGCCTTGTTCGTGTGCTGTGTGGAGCCCTTCGCCGCATCCATCAGGAAGGATGTGAGCCTGAAGGGCGTGACTATCCCAGGCAGTGGAGGCCTTCAGGTCAAGACCTCCCTGTACATGGACAACGTCGCCGTCTTCTGCACCGATCGTCGGTCGGTGAGTAGGCTGTTGGACATCTGCGGCCAGTTTGAACTGGCCTCGGGTATCAAAGTCAATAGGGGTAAGAGCGAGGTCATGTTCTTCGGGAACTGGGACGACCGCTCCTTCATCCCCTCCACCGTCAGGACAGACTACCTGAAGGTGCTGGGTGTTTGGTTCGGTGGAGCTAGGGCATGCACTAAGACTTGGGAGGAGTGTATCACCAAACTGAAGCAGAAACTGGGCAGGTGGATGCTCTGGTCCCTCTCCATCGCGGGTAAGAACCTGGTTGTCAGGTGCGAGGGGCTTTCGGTACTGTTGTATGTGGCGCAGGCCTGGCCTATTCCCTGGACCTACACCGCTGCGGTCACCCAGGCCATCTTCCGCTTCATTTGGGGGTCGAGGATGGACCGGGTCCGCAGGGACACTATGTACAAAGACCTGGAAAATGGGGGAAAGGGCGTACCGAACGCCACCCTCGCCCTGACGGCTACCTTTGTGTGCGGCTGCATCAATCTGTGCGTAGATCCTCAGTACGCAAACACCAAGTGTCACTACTTGCTGAGGTTCTACCTGTCCCCGGTGTTGCGAAGGATGGGCCTGGCCTCGTTGCCGCGGAACGCTCCAAGTAGTGGGACTGTTCTGTACCACCTGTCCTTCGTGGAGAAATTTTTGAAAGGAAACACCTTTTGACCACAAGGCCGTCAGGCAGTGGTCAGCATGTAGTATCCTCGAGACCCTTCGGGAAAAGGAGAGGGTGGATCCCGTTGTGTGGTTCCCCACGCAGACTGCCAAAGTCGTTTGGCAGAATGCCTCATCGCCAGAACTTTCAAACAAGCACAAGGACATTGCTTGGCTGGCGGTGAGAGGGGCTCTGCCAGTGAGATCCTTTATGCATGCCCGGAATCTCTGCGCCACCGCACGATGCCCTCGAGGCAGCTGCGGGGGTGACGAGACTGTCGATCACCTCCTTCTGGAGTGTGCCTATGCGCAGGAGGTCTGGAGGGTGATGCAGTGGTATTTGTCGAGGTTCGTCCCGAGCAGCTCCGTGACGCAGGACTCCGTGCTCTATGGGCTGTTTCCCAGGACGCACACCGAAACCAACATCAACTGCGCCTGGAGGACCGTCAATGCGGTGAAAGACGCTCTTTGGTCTGCCCGCAACGTGCTGGTCTGCCAGCATTTTGAGGATCAGTAGAACTGAAAGAACTGACCCCGACCGAGTGTTGCAGACTGGTGCACTCCAAGGTCCAGGACTACGTGCTGAGGGACGCACTAAAGCTTGGGGCAGCCGCCGCCGAGGCGCGGTGGGGAAAGACCACCGTATGAAACCCCTCGTCCAGAATGGAAAAAAGGGCCCTATCTGGTAACTGGGCCCAGCTGGCACCTTCCCCAACTGGGACTGTGCGGGGAGACGACTGCCGGGGTAGTTGCTTTGTTTTTTTCTTCTTTGCTTGTTGTTTTTCCTTTAGTTGGTGTATGTACCCCCTGGGTAACACGGAGCGGCTTGCATGACTGGGTAGGTGTATAAATGTGTTTTATTTTTTATACATCTTATGAATAAAGTATATTTTTTCAAATAAAAAAAAAGTGACGAAACGTCTGAAAACTAACCTTCCAGCTCAGCAAGCAAACTCACATCCAGAACCTCAGCCTGAGCTACAAATCTTCTCAAAACTCACTTCATTAACTGTAAAGTGTTTTGGAATGCCTTAAGGTTGTAGAAGTGGCTATATCAATGCAACCCTTTCTTTTTGTTAAAAGAAACTAGTAAAAAGCGTATTCATATATTCTTTCCGCAATAGGAGGACAGCTAAGAAGGTAAAAACAGTAATAGATGCAAACCTTAACAAAACTCAGCATAATAGCACAACTTGGTGACCATTATAAATGACTCAAAGATGCCATGTGCAGCATGCTGTCTTTGGGCAAGATTAAACTGGGAAAAATTAATCTGTTTAATAAATGAAGTGGAAGTTCTAGATGGGCTAAAGGATCCTTGAGACGAGGCAACATGGAGTTGGTAAAGATAAAACCTATCTTTCTTAATGGAGGAATTTATCATCCCAGCTAGACTTTAATTAAGTCACATTACATTGATGGAACTTCAAAGGTCAAGTATTGCTGAAAAAGTATACATTTTGTCAAAACTTTTCATCTTGTTTGCATTGGTATTCTTGTGAATTGTCCCAATGTAAATGAAAAGCATTTTTTAAAATACCGTATGAGAAGAGACTGCTGATTGGCAAATGGACTTTGTTAGGTTGAAGCATTCCCATGAGAAATGCACTCGTTAAATGATAACTACCAGTTAACTGCCAAGCTTTGTTTAAATTTTAAACCAGACATGTCGACCCTTAATTCATCACTGGTATTGTCTTGAGGTGAGATAGTGAATGACTGTCACCAGTTTTTTGAACTGAGATAGGCGCCATATTTGTACAGGTTCTTTCTCTCTGCCAAGTTTCCAGTATCCACAAGGGGAGCCAAAGGCATCATGGCATTATGCTAGATTATTGATTCAGAGACTCAGGTACTGCTCAGTGGATTCCGGTTTGAATCTTGCCCTGACAGATAGTGAAATTTGAATTGAGTAAAAATATGGAATTAAGTATCTAATGATTGTCGGGAAAAATGTATCTGATTCACTAATATCCTTTAAGTAAGGGAAATCAGCTATTTTTACCTGACCCGTTTACACACGGCGAGGTGGTTGACTTAACTGTGCTCTAGTCAGTTAGGACAAGGCAATTCATCACAGAATCATAGAATCCCTACAGTGTGGAAGCAGGCCCTTCAGCCCTTCAAGTCCACACCAATCCTCCAAAGAGCAGCCCACCCAGACTCACTCCCCACTCTATCCCTGTAAACCTGCATTTCCTGCATTGAGTGATGGAGGAGACAGTAGCATCCACATCCTGTGAATGAGTGTGCCAATCTGCAGGCCTAACAACTGTCAACATAACAAACTCAGGATGGTATAGCAAATGCTGTTCAATCACAGAATTGTGTACGATATTTGGACGCTCTTTGTATTTTGCAGACATTGGCTGATGATGCACTATCCTGCTTGTTGCCAACAATTGAAGCAACCTGCCAGGCTTAGGCCTTTAGGTTGGACTATCGGCCAAGATCATGAAGAATGACAGAGCAGGCTCAAAGGGCCGAATGGCCTCCTCCTGCTCCTGTCTTCTTTGTTTCTGTGTTTCTGCAGCACAGAGTGGCAACACTGCATAGAATCTACAAAATACACAAGAGAAAGCCTCCATGGTCCTTCCAACAGCATCATCCAAACCCATGAACTATACCACGCAGAAGGGAGAGGGTACAGATTCATGGGATCCCACCATCTGCATGTTCACCAAGTCACACTGTATCCTAGAAATCCCTTCCTAATAGCGCTGTGGATTTACACCAAATGTAGTACAGCAGCTCTCAATGATATTTGAGGATGGGCAGAAAAACATCAGCCTAGCAATTTTTGTAACATTACAGTTTGAAAAATCTCTTCTAAATTACCTGTTGGATTACTTGGATGCTTGCTGGCATCTTGAAGTTAGCAGTTCAAGAAAGCAGCTCGTCACCACCTTCTCTCAAACAACTAGGAATGGGAAATGAGTCCTGGCCCAGCCAATGGCACCCATATCACCTGAATGAATTTTTAAAATTCACACTAATGCTGAAATTTATATACCATGTTACTCATTTGTATGGTAGGCAGAACATCTTCTTGGCTTCAATGCAGCATCAGTTCCGAGAAAGGGTTACCGGATCCGAAACGTTAACTCTTTTCTTTCTTCACAGATGCTGCCAGACCTGCCGAGCTTTTCCAACAACTTTGTTTTTGTAGCATCCTGTTAGTGGGGGTAGTGGACAATAGCAACATGAAACAGCTAGCTTTAACTGCTGCTCACACTTTTGAGATACCTTATCCTTCCAGAATAATCTGAGATAGACTGAGCACTTTCATGACAAGGAGTGTCTTGATCAATCAGTGCCAGCGTGCCTGATTTAAAATTTAAACAAAACTTGGCAGTTAACTGTCAATTATCATTCAGTTGGTGCATTTCCCACGACAATGCCTCTACCAACCAGAACTCACATATCAATCAATAATTGTTCTTTTCTAAGATGATATAAACAAGGTTGTTACTCTTTCACTTTGATATTACTTGACAAATTATCCTGAGGAGTGCAAGATGGAAAGCTTTGATGTAATGTGCCTTTGTCAAGCCTTTCTTGGATCACAGAGTGTATCCAAGCAGTTCTTTTTGGATTCAGTTAAATGTAGTTAACAGAATTCAAGGCAACAGCAAATAGCTTACACATGAACATTTATTGAATAACAATTTTTAAAAAAGACAAAAGAAAGGAACATTTATTAAGTAAATTAAAAGAAACACACCCTTCTGCCAGTCGGGGACCCTTCAATCGACAGATGGTCTGGAGGCTGAGGTTGTTCCTGGCACTGTCTGCAATCTCAGCCCGGGGTGAAGACCAGCAGATTGGAATGAAACTCTCCCTTATACAGTATAACAAACAGCCAGGCACAGAAAAGCAACTACAGAAAAATACATTCATTGTCCGCCTTCTGCATGTACAGGAATGTTCACAGGACTCATTCAAGGTGGTGCAGCTATCAAGTATCGTCAACAAGTTTAGTCCTTTAGCCCATCCTTTCCAAAGCCGTACTCAGATCTGTACAAACAAAGAATTTCGAGGCTGTTAGCTGAAGCTGGAGTCAAGTCTTAGGTATGAACAAGACCTCAGCTTCAATAGAAAACAGCTGCTACTAGATCAAGAAGTTATGGTCAGAGTGCAGAGGTGGGAAGCACTCAGTAGAATTCCACAAGGCTCAGTGTTAGAACCACTAATTTTGTTGTCTTTAAATCAATCTTTTGGAAAAGTTGTAATGCATCTCCAGGCTAAGTGCGATTTGAATTCAGACCTTCTGACCCAGAGGCAGGGACAATATCTCAGCATCACGTGTCCTATATGTTAATTTTGAAACTCAACGTTACACAAACATCCCCAAACAACAAGCTCCATCCTGATAGAAAATCCAGGAACTTCAGCTGGTGGAATTCCCTTTGGAGGGTAAGTGTGGACTGGATGGGCTAAATGGCCTCTTCCTGCACTATAAGGATTCTGTGACATTGATAACTGATGCAAGTATTGTTTCTCAATCTGTTCAGATTAAAAAACTGCAGTGTCTGAACTTTCTAATCCTGAACCCTTCATCTGACAATTTCCCCTGTTGCAAAGTTGGGCAGAGTACTTGTGGATTGGGAGGCAGATAATTAGAATTTGGTGTTTGTAAAATTCTATGGGGAAAAGCATTGTGTGGTCCCTTTAAAAGACAATGTGCTTTTTCTAAGTTTAAAGATTTAAAATGGATGTCTGAGCAGCAGATTGAAAGTACACAGATAGCATCCAAATTGAAACATTTGGAGCAAAAGGCCATATAGTTAGTATACCAAGCAGCAGTTTTTACCAAGATGACAAGTTTTTTTAATTTAACCATTCAGTATGAATCAGGCACTTACATACAAAACAGCCAATCAGATTTAAATCTGATGGTTTTGACAACTTAGGATCAATCCTATTGTAAAAATATTGATATGTCATCAGGAGTATAAAAGAAGGGTGCAGTTGGACGAAGCTAACTGCCATCCACCAGACTCAACAGCTTTCAGCTCTTGACAGAGAATCACTAGCTTTCATTGTCTCCTCTCAAGTCTTAGAGAAAGCACCATCTAAATGCCAAAAAAGGTACCCACGGCAAAACTAGTTAATATTCCTAACAAAATAATCAATGAAGAAAGCACAGAGCATTCCAAAAGACACATAACCCGGTTGTAACTTCGAGGGACTAAATTCTATGTTTATTTTATATATGTAGTATTGTATTTATTGGAACAGCGTACCATTTAAATTTTGTTTTATTCAGGAATAGTTAGGAGTTAGAAGGGATTTATTTGGTTTCTTACTAGTTAATTTGTTTGCTGTTAGAACCAGACAAATAAGTTGTTATTTGTTGACTGTAAACTGCATATCAGGAATTCATTTTTTTTAACGAGCAGAAGTAGGTGAAAAGCAAGTTACACCATTTTTCAAGATAACGAAGTGTGGAGCTGGATGAACACAGCAGGCCAAGCAGCATCTTAGGAGCACAAAGGCTGACATTTTGGGCCTAGACCCTTCAACAGAAAAGGGGGAGGGGAAGAGGGTTCTGAAATAAATAGGTAGAGAGGGGGAGGTGGATTGAAGATGGATAGAAGAGAAGATAGTTGGAGAGGAGACAGACAAGTTAAAGAGGCCGGGATGGATCCAGTAGAGGTGAGTGTAGCTGGAGATGTAGGGAGGGGATAGATCAGTCCAGGGAGGATGCCTTTGTGGGTTTCTTGAGGGGTGTCAACCTCCACTTTGTAATACCCCTCAGAGAAAGTTGTGGAAAATAGCTTGTAAACCATATAATGTCTGTGATGTTAGTTTGTTATACAGCACAAGAAAAGGAGACATCTCAGAATGGAAACCAGCATGTGACCAAATAGTAAGGTAAAAGTTCATACCACCATTGTCGGCTGGATCTCAAAACAATGACAAGACAGAACACAGGAAATAGATAGAGTGCTCGGTGATGCTGTGGAAGGATAACAATCTCTCCTTGACGTCAGCAAAATGAAAAAGCTAATCATCAGCTTCAGGAAGCAGAATGGAGGACACACATCTGTATCAGTGGTGCTGAGGTCGAGAGCATCAAGTTCATCAGAGTGACGATCATCAACAATCTCTCCTGGTCCACCCACATCGATGTGACAGTCAAGAAAGCACAACAACACCTCTACATCCTCAAGCCTAAGGAAATTCAACATGTCCCCAATAACCCATATCAGATGCACCGCGGAAAATAAGACCATAAAACATGGGAGCAGAAATTAGGCCATTGAGCTGATCGGGTCTGCTCCGCCATTCAATCATGGCTGATAAGTTCTTCAACCCCATTCCCCCGCTTTCTCTCTATAAGCCTTGATCCCTTTGATGATCAGGAACCTATCTATCTCAGTCTTAAATGTCTTTAAATGTCAGTCTTAAAATATTCTATCCAGATGCTTCATAGCTTGGTATAGTGGCTGCTCTGCCCAGGACCATAAGAAACTACAGAGAGTGCAGCCCAGTCCATCAGGCAGGCCAACCTTCCACGCATTGGCTCGATCTAAACGTCTCACACCCATGGAAAGGCAGCCAACCTAAGGACCCCTCCCACTCCAGGTAACTTCTCATCCAACCTCTTCCAGCAAGCGGAGGATATAAAAGCTTAAACACACAGACCAACAGATTCAAGAACAACTTCTTCCTGACTGTTATTGGACTTCTGAATGGACCTTTCAAATCTAATATTGATCTCATTGCATGTGTATCTTCTCCATAGCCATAAAATTGTATTCCTCGCTCTGTTCCATTACCCTTATGTACATGCACGGTTTGACCTGCCTGTACTGCATGCAAAACAAAACTTTTCACTGTGTGTGGGTACATGTGACAACAATAAATTAAATCAAATCAAAAGATGTTGCAGAGATAGTAGGAACTGCCAATGCTGGAGAATCTAAGATAACACGGTGTAGAGCAGGATGAACACAGCAGGCAAAGCAGCATCAGAGGAGCAGGAAAACTGACATTTCGGGTCGAGACTTGTGTTCATCCAGCTCTACACCGTGTTATCTCAAGTCAAAAGACGCTTGGCTTTTATCCTGGAGTCAGTGGAAGCTATTCTCTTCTAGCAATACCAGCAATGTTATTAGTGATAGCTGTGGATAAGTAGTTAGCACTCTTGCACAAAAACAGAAGTTGTTGGAAAAGCTCAGCAGGTCTGGCAATGTCTGTGAAGAGCAGTCAGAGGTAATGTTCTGAGGAAGGATCACCGGACCCAAAACGTTAATTCTGATTTTTCTTCGGAGAGGCTACCAGACCTGCTGAGCTTTTCCAGCAACCTCTGGCTCTGTTCCTGATTTATAGCATCCGAAGTTCTTTCGGGTTTTATTTAGCACAGCTGGCTCTGACTTGGCAGGCTTGAATCTTAATCCAAAGGTTTGGCAAAAAAGATTCAAAAAAGATTCTTGTGCAGCACTGAGGGAGAACTGCAGTGTAGGAGTCTTGTATTGTCTTGCAGGGGAAGTATTGTACTAAGGCCCCGACTGCCCTCCCAGGTTAACATAAAGGTTTCAGTAACACTGTTTCAAAGAAGAGCAGATGAGTTTTTCAAGGTGGCCTGGCTAAAGTTTATTCATTATCACATTACTGATTATGGAGCTTGCTATATGCAAATTGGTTGCTGTGTTTTTGCCATTACCATGGTGATTACACTCCAAATGGTTCTTCATTGACTTTAAAGCATTTAAGCATGTTCTGAGGATATGAAAAGAAGTTTTGAAATGTAAGTCATTTTTCTTCATGCTCCGGTTCTTTCCCTGTGGTGCTGATAACATAAATGAAAGTAACTAAAGATACTCCATGGACATGTCAGGGGCTGAATGTGCTAACGGGCCCAGTTTGTGAATTGAACGCCTTATTTGACAGCTTATTTTGTAAAGATTTGAATGGATGATTCATTCATGAAAGTTGCCACATTCCAGGATATTAACTTGACATTTACAACAAAAACCAAAAGAACTGCAGATGTTGTAAATCAGGAACAAGAACAAAGTTGCTGGAAAAGCTCAACAGGTCTGGCTGCATCTGTGGAGAGAAAACAGACAGAACTTGACATTTAAACTAGGTAAGGAGAGCTATATTTTCTTAGCAAGGCAACTCTGGAGGGATATATTTAGTTTCAGACCTTTTCTCTGGGATTCTTTGGATTTTTGTTTAATTTTGGCAACTCACACTGAGGACAGAATTTATTGGGGCCTTCATCAGCAGTTGGGAAGCCAGTGGTGCATGTTATGAAGATAATTAACTCTCATTTAAATGGAGCCAAAATCCATTTCATGTGGCACTCCAGATTCAACAAGAAGTCTTCATTATAAACAGGCTTGTGGCCCCTTCAAAGACAGAGCACAATAAAGTGGGAAACCAATCCCAGGCATGCACACACCCAGTCTTGCTAAAGACTTATGTTGAGCTGGAGAGGCTCAAAGGGACGGTGCACCAGAGGCTTCAATGTTGCAGTACCGACATCAACAGGAAGAGGACCAACTCCTGCTGAGCAAGCCTCAGAAAGGTGATGAGTGGACGAGCTTCAAGATGCCTTGGCTCAACCCACAGCCCAGCGTCTTCCGTGAAATACCACCATTAGTCAAAGCACTAATGTCAGCTATGACGGCAACTGTAAAGTGAGGCTCATTGCTGACCTGTGCACTGTGCTGCAGGATGAGCTATAATTACGTTGCTCAGTGGACACCCATTGTGTTTGTGATAATAAAATGTGAGGCTGGATGAACAC
Organism: Stegostoma tigrinum; assembly: GCF_030684315.1. Lineage (NCBI taxonomy): Eukaryota > Metazoa > Chordata > Chondrichthyes > Orectolobiformes > Stegostomatidae > Stegostoma > Stegostoma tigrinum. The sequence continues at coordinate 5,372,116 of NC_081363.1, read as the reverse complement.
AGCAGGCCAAGCAGCATCTCAGGAGCACAAAAGCTGACGTTTCGGGCCTAGACCCTTCATCAGAGGGCTCTGAGGGCCAGTGTGGGCTGAATGGCTTGCATCCACAGTGTAGGGATTCCACGAGCCAATATAGGCCATCACAGGCAAAATTTGAACTCCCTTTCCTATGCTAGACAGAGCCAATTGCAACTTCCCTTCAGCTCTTCTTAGTACTAGCTAAAGGTTCTCTACTTGTAATACCATGTGGAGTCACATTTACATCCCTTTTCTGATTACATATTGCAAGATTTTGCTAATTTGGTCGTTTCCTGTTACAAGTACACTCCCACCCAGTTGTGAAGTCATCTGCTTCCTGCTCATTCTCAGTAAACTCTCAGTGCTTTTGAAGTGTGTTGGAAGAATGTCTGAAAGGATAGACACTACAGAGAATAGTACAGGGATATTTCCTAAGGTAAGTGTTTTGTCAAGCACAAGAGTTGGCCAGATGTAGTCTGAGATAAACTCTGTAAAAACAAAGGCGTTATTGCATTTTAGATTGATGTGTTTTAGTTATGAACTGGGTTTTTAAGTTGAGAACAATATCAGAGGCAAGTGAACATGGAGGAAAAAAATCTTAGGTTCAGCTGGTAACTCGCTACCTCCTCTAGAGCTTGCCTCCTGCCTTTTTCTGTATCCATGTCTAGGTGCCACCTGCTATGACAAACAGGGTTTTGAAAGCACATCATGTTTACTTTGCACTTAAACTAATATCAAATTCCCAAAAATATATTTTTGTTGAGAAATATATTCCTTGCTTCATTTTAAATTCGGCCTTTGAATTAACCTTTAGCCTATATGATTCGAAGAATGATCATGTTTTAATTTTTAATGTTATTTCTTTATTTTTCTACCTCATACTAACAAGGACTGTAATCTTAACTTTTAACTTTGTTACCAAGTCCCCATTTATTCAAGATAATAAAACATGAGGCTGGATGAACACAGCAGCATCTCAGTTTATTCATTTGTGCACAGCGGTGGTCAGCCAGCTCGGAGTCAGTCCCCCTGAACTGAGGCGCTTCTAGATCCCCTGCTTGTATTGGTCAGCCTCAGCTTTCCTGATTTGTCCAGGCTAATAACTATGATCAAGGATCTCGTAGTCAACAATGTCTACCTGGTTCCAGTCACCACAAATACATTTCCAAGGAGGGTTTGCGGTGTTTAAAATGCTGCACGAATAGGTTGTTGTTTATTCTCTTCCTGAAAATGACATGGGTAACTTGCTTGACACAAAATGTGAGGCTGGATGAACACAGCAGGCCAAGCAGCATCTCAGGAGCACAAAAGCTGACGTTTCGGGCGTAGACCCTTCATCAGAGAGGGGGATGGGGAGAGGGAACTGGAATAAATAGGGAGAGAGCTTCTTTTTTCAAGTCTCCCCCTCTCTACCTGAAGTACTTAGGTAGTTGTTCTTTGCATATTAGCTCAATGTATCCCTGATGGGTAAGTGTAAATAGTGAGCCAGATAGTTCCCAAAGAAAATCTAATCCTGCCTAACAGTCTAGTGTCCACATTTTATAAAAGAATTTACTGAAATAACTTTGCTGACTCTTCCACTGCTATACCAAGAGAATGTTGCGCTGTCAGAGGTGCATTGAAAATAGGTGCAGGAGTAGACTGTTCAGCCCTTGAAGCCCACACTGGCTTTCAGTTGCTCTATTTCAGCTGAAATGGTAAATGCAGGCCCTAACTGTCCATTCAGGTGAGGCTAGGAATTTCTCCAAAGTGACCAGCCGGAACATCACTAAAATTAGATAATTAAATCATGATTTGATGTTTATTATCCACAGATTGAATGCTGTGTTTCTCGCATCTCAGCAATGGTTGCACCTTGAGTTGTTTTCAACTTGCAAAGCAAGCTGAGAAGTTCTCTGATGGTGAAGGATGCTGTATGAATACAATCTTTCTCTTCACCACGATGTGGAAACAAAGCCCTGACTGCAACATTTTTGCCTTGTTCCTGTTGTGATCCAATCCAGTGTTATATCTGCACAAGTCAGATCCCAGACTGAAATCTGCCTTGATAGGTCATACTTTGACTTATTTTAATTTAACGAGGTGGTCTTTCACCAAAACACAAACACTTAATGCTGCAAATTCTGGTTTAACAATAAAGTAGAAGCTTATTATGCAAAAAATAGAGAAACCGAACTGTTTACTTGGAACACTAATTTAAAATTTTCAAAACACAGTAAAATATAATTCCATAAATCTCAAACTTCCTCCTTTGCAGCACTCGGACCAGACAGAATTCCCCGCTAATTCACAGACATAGAGCTTAATTTAAATGTGGTTGCAATGCCCTATCTTGAGACTCTGTTAGCTTTTTCTTGGAGCTACAACTGAGCTTAAATTCCGCAGCTTCTGGATTTTAACCATACAGACCTGCTGTGGAACTTTTAAACTAAGTCAGTGTCTGCTGACTATGATGATACTATGGCTTTAAGAGGTGTATTTTGTCCTTTTTTCTATGAAGAAAGTTTGAGAAAGAGAGGACCAGCAATCTGTTCCAAGCTAGTAAAGTAAATAGCTCATGCGGCCTTGGGTTTTTGTTTGAAGTTGGAACAGTAGAAGCAGCATGAATAGCTGGAGTCAGACTCCCACAGAACCAGGTTTTTAGTTTAGCTGCCAATGGGTGATGGGATCTTGAAGCTGGTTCTCTCTCTGTTACATTTAAAAGCTTGCATTCTCTGTCTGCTGATAACAAAGTGTGGAGCTGGATGAACACAGCAGGCCAAGCAGCATCTCAGGAGCACAAAAGCTGACGTTTCAGGCCTAGACCCCATTCTCTGTCTGCTGTCAGAATTGCATGTGAGACAATCTGTTGTACTGAATTTGCCTTTGCGAAGGGTATGTTTATGAGATGTTATTATATTGGAACAGTTACTGTTTAGTAGTTTTCAATGGAGTTAAAAGTTATACCAATTCTTCTTCCTTTCATTTGTATTTTAACTGTATGTTAAGAACGGTGTGTGTTTTGCTTAAGGTCGAATAGTGGGACCAATTAAATTACTTCTGGAACACAGCACCTTACTCTTGCCTTTAACTAGGATAAAAGTTAGGGTTTAGGCTATCTCCCTGATATATTTGCAGGGGTAGGGGTTGGTCTGATTCATAACATGACACTCTCAACAACTGCGCATGTGTGTGCTAATGCAGAAACATGCATGTGCATAGACCTGCAAATGGGCAAAGGCTGAGAGGCCCAAACCTCCTCTTACCCCTGTATCCCCCAGGCCTCATTCTCACATCCCAACTGGTTCCCCTGCCCCTTCACCATCTGACCCTGCCCCTCTGCCTCCTCTCCCCATCCCCACATAGAGTGACAACTTGTTGTTGATATTTGTGTCCCCCGCCTTCCCGTCCCTTGCACTGCATCTCACTGAAGCCATTGAAATGTTCATGCACAAATTTAACCAGTGTACATGCACTGGGGTCAGCAAACATAACCTTAAACTAAATTGCATATAACAAGGTAAGCTCTTTTTTACCAGTCCTAAACCCTTTCTCAGGAACAACTGTTTTACACACCCAGCATTAGCCAAGGCTTCTGCAAAAAGAGTCCAAACTGAAGTCAAAATCTTCTTTACCCTCAAAATATGAGTGCTGATAAACAACATTAGAATCTTCATTCTGAAAGCCTAATTCAGGACACTGTCCATTTTACTCGCTTGTAAATTTTCCAAATGTATCTTTGTCAACAAATGAGCAATTGTATTATAGCGAGTCATAGAATTTTTACAGCACAGGAAAAGGCACTTTGGCCCTTCATGTCCATGCCGTCACCAGTCAAAAAGCACCCATTTACTCTAATCCTATTTTCCAGCACCTGCCTATGTGCTATGAGCTTGTAAGTTGTGGCATTTCTAGTGTTCATTAAAGTGCTTTTAGACAGTGAGTTCCAGGTACCCACCACCCTGTAAATAAAGAATACTTGCCTCAAATCTCCTCTAAACTTATCCGTCTTGAACACTTAACTGAATTGAAGCTGTATTTTCCATCCTGTTAGGAAACACGTTCCAACCTTTACCCACTCGCCTGCATGTAAACAACTTCGCTCATGTCACTTCTGCTCCTTTCCCGCATTGTTTTACATCTGCACCCTCTTTTTCTCAATGTTTTCATCATTGGTAACACCTTATGTCCTATTTACTCTCTCTAGATTCTTCATGGTTTTGATTATTCCCACAAAATCTCCTCTCATCCTTGTTTTCTCCAAGGAAAACTTTCCGAACTTCTCCTCAACTGAAGTTTCTGGTCCCAGGAAGCATCCTGACTCTTTTCTACACTCACTTTATAAATTTCACAGCCTTCCAAAAGAGCAACACCCAAAACTGGACAAAATACTCGAGCTGATGCTGAACTGGTGTAATGTACAAGTTCAAAATAACCTTCCTTACTGTTTTAATCTGTTGATAAAGCCCAGGACTAAATGCTTTATTAACTGTACTCTCAATCTACCCTGCAGTCTTTAATAGTGTATACAGGTATAAATCCAGTTGTGATAACCATATATAATATATTGCCAAATTGAATTTTGGATTTTTAAAGTGGAGACAGATGGAATTTGACATCCATTCTATGGAGATAATTTTTTTTTTGTTTAGGCCAGAAAGCCACATATAATTTCTAAGAAAGCATGTTGTTCAGTCAAGTGAGGAAACACACCAAGGACCGTAACTTTTTATTTGGCTTCAGTTCAAAGAATCAAACGTTTGTTCAAAAGAGATGTTTTCTCCAAACAAAAGGGTTTTAGTTTGTGAAGCAGCACCCAATAATGTACACAGTATGATGTTTTACAAGTTCCTTATACATGTAGAATGTAACCTTCCTGCTGTTGTGCTCTATGCCTCTATTAATAAAGCCACATACCATATGCTTTTTATTAACCATGCTCTGAATCTGTCCTGCCAACTTCAGTGACAAATGCACACAGAAACAGAGGTAACCCTGCTCCTTCACCACTTTATGCTGTTTTATATAATCAAACCCTTTATACTGTCTCACATGCCCTCCACGCCATGAAGCAATATATGAATTAGGAGCTGAAATAGGCCATAAGATTGTTGAGCCTACTCCGCAATTTAGTACTAACCTAGCTGATCTGTTTCCAGTTTGAATTCCGCATTCTCAACGACACTCAACAATCTTTAATTTCTCTGCCTAGCAACATAGAACATAACAGCACAGTACAGGCCCTTCAGCCCTCGATGTTGCACCGACCTGTGAAACCAATCTGAAACCCATCTAACCTACACTATTCCATTATCATCCATATGTTTATCCAGTCACCATTTAAATGCCCTTAAAGTTGGCGAGTCTACTACTGTTGCAGACAGGGCATTCCACACCCTTAATACTCTCTGAGTAAAGAACCTACCTCTGATATGTGTCCTATATCTATCACCCCTCAATTTAAAGCTCATGCTAGTCATCACCATCCGAGGAAAAAGGCGCTCCGTACCCACCCTATCTAATCCACTGATCGACTTGTATGTCTCTATTAAGTCACCTCATAACCTCTTCTCTCTAACGAAAACAGCCTCAGGTCCCTCAGCCTTTCCTTATCAGACCTTCCCTCCATACCAGGCAACATCCTGGTAAATCTCCTCTGCACCCTTTCCAATGCTTCCACATCCTTCCTATAATGCGGCGACCAGAACTGTACACAATACTCCCAAGTATGGCCGCATTAGAGTTTTGTACAGCCACAACATGACTCATGGCTCCGAAACTCAATCGCTCCACCAATAAAACCTAACACACCGTACGCTTTCTTAACAACCCTATCGACCTGGGTGGCAACTTTCAGGGATCTATGCACATGGACACCGGGATCTCTCTGCTCATCCACACTACCAAGAATCTTACCATTCACCCAGTACTCTGTATTTCTGTTACTCCTTCCAAAGTGAATCACCTCACACTTTTCCGCATTTAACTCCATTTGCTACCTCTCAGCCCATCTCTGCAGCTTATCTATGACCCTCTGTATCCTTTTGCACTATCCACAACTCCGCCACCTTTAGTGGCATCCGCAAATTTATTAACCCATCCTTCTACGCCCTCATCCAGGTCATTTATTAAAATGACAAAGAGCAGTGCCCCCAAATCAGATCCTTGTGGTACACCACTAGTAACTGAACTCCAGGATGAACATTTCCCATCAACCACCACTCTCAGGTTGTTTTCTCTTTGGAACAGTGAAGGCTAGGGGAGGCTTGATTGACGTCTATAAAATTATGAGATGCATAGTTAGGATTGACGGTCAGAATCTTTCTCTCAGAGGTGAAATATCTGAAACTTTGGGTTTGGAAACTAGGACATTTAAAGTTAGAGGGGGAAAGTGCAAAGGGGATGTGAGGGGCACTTTTTTTTTACACAGAGAGTGGTAGGGATTTGGAATGCACTGGCAGGGATGGCGCCGGTGCAGTTACAATAGGGGCATTTAAGGATCATTTAGATAAGTACATGAACATGCAAGGAATGGAGGGATATGGACCAAGGGCAGGCAGAAGGGATTAGTTTAATTTGGCATCATGTTTGGCACAACGTTGTGGCTGAAGGATCCATTCCTAGGCTGTGTGCTCTCTGTTCTGTAATGAAGTAGTGTTTGTGAAGAGTAGGCTTAGTTACAATATAGCACATGACAGCCAACTGCAAATTGAACATAACAAGATCTCATAATTTTCGATCAAAATCCTGGAACTTCTTTCCTAACAGGAGGTGATGACTGGTGGTATTATCCCTAGACTGTTAACCAGAATTGCAAATAACATTCTGGGGACTAGAGTTCGAATCACACCACAGCAGATGGTAGAATTTGAATTCAATAAAATATCTGGAATTAAGAATCTAACAATGACCATGAATCTATTGTCGATTGTCGGGCAAAAGCCATCTGGCTCACTGATGTCCGTTAGGGAAGGAAACTGCTATCTTTACCTGGTCTGGGCCTACATGTGACTCCAGACCCGCAGCAATGTGGTTGACTCTTAACTGCCCTCTGGGCAATTAAAGTAATAAATGCAGACCTAGCCAGTGACACCCTCGTCCTGTGAATGAATTTTAAAAAAAAACAGGCAAAGGTGCTCCAAAAGAATGTAAATTTGACATCATTAACACAGAACCAGAGAAGGTGATATTGAAACAGATGAAGCAAAAAGTGGGCCCTTCGCAGTCCTACAGAGGAAGTCATGACTGCGAATGCTAGACTGCAGGACGGTGCCAAATGCTGCTTACTGCAATACCAACAGTGTCACCCACTGTAAACAAATATAACCAAACTGAAAAATCCTTTTATAGCTGTAGAACTTAGCTAGACAATGCAACACGGCTTTACAATAACTAGAATCTTGGATCATTTAGCCTTTGAACTGACCACTGTTAAGAGGATCATGGTATAATGTCTACAACTTTTCTGTCTGATCCTTCAAATCCCTCAGTGTCAAAACTCTGTTGATTTTGGTCTTGAATATACTCATTGATTGAACACCTATAGTCCTGTGAGGTAGAGATTGCAGAAATTTACAAATCCCTGAGTGAAGAAGTTTCACCTTGTCTCATTCTTAAATGGCTGACTGATATCCTGATGCATGATTGTTAGGGTAGCATTGGCTCTATGGTGTATTATTGTGGTAAGTGTCTGTGCTTAGACGTGAAGAAGCGCTATTAGGATTTCCTGTTCAGTGTTTATGTATATCTCTCTCCTCCATCGCTCTCACTGTTTTCTTGGTTTTATCAATAGAATGCTACGTGTGACATTCAATACGCCTTCAACTATCGGATATTCTCAACTGTCTATCTCTTGGTGTTTGTCCTGGGCCTGCCCATAAACTGTATTGCCCTTTACACAGCCTACAAGCAAATAAGGCGCAAGCATGAACTGGGAGTATACCTCTTCAATCTGACTGTGGCTGATCTGCTCTATATACTAACCCTGCCCTTCTGGATCGATTTCACTATGAACCATGACAATTGGCGAGCTGGTGCTACCATGTGTCGTATCTGCTCCTTTTTGACCCACACAAATTTATATGCAAGCTCTGTCTTCCTGTGCTGTATTTCCTTTGACCGTTACCTCGGGGTGGTTCATCCTATGAAGTTGACTAGAGCCCGCACGATGAGAGCAGCAATCACAATCAGCTGCATTGCCTGGCTCAGCCAATCAGCATTCAATCTTGAACTATTGATCCAACCAGAGATAGCCAATGAATCCACAAGTCACAAGTTGTGCTACGATATCTACCCCATTGAATCTTGGAAGGCAAATCTCAACTATTTCAGGATTTTCTTTGGATTCCTGCTCCCATTTGCTCTGATCTTCATCTTCTACTGGAGAATTTACAGCTCAGTGAGGAACAGTATTGCTACTCTGCACCATGAGAAGAGAAGAGTGGTGAAGCTGATGCTGAGCATCACAGTGGGTTTCACCATCTGCTTCTTCCCCTACCATACCCTGCTGTTGGTCCGGAGCATCATGGAGAAGGACTGCACCTTTGTAAGCTACATCTTCATCCCTTACCGATTATCGGTGGCTCTCGTCTGCATGAATTGCATCCTGGACCCAATCCTGTATTGTTTTGTGAATGAGACAGCACGCAGGGATATCCTACTTGTCATACTGTTCAGGAAAGGGAACAATGCCTGCAGAGACAGAAAACTGCAAGCCAACAATATGTCAGAGACTGTGATTCTTTAATAAAAACAAAGAATGCTGCAAATGCAGTATCTGTGGCAGGAGAAAAAAAGAGTTAACATTTCAGAAAGAATGACGTCTTGTCAGAACCAAGAGAAGTTAGAGATTGAACAGGTTTGAAACAAGATCAGAGTTTGGGGTAAGTGGAGGATTGGGAGGAAAAAGCATCAGACAACTCCAACATTGCAACATCAGTATATTAACACGCTGAATACACTCTCCATTCGTTTGTAATTATGGAAAAGTGAAAGGAATTGTAGGATTCACTTGTGTCATGATCGAGGTTAAGGCCAAGCATCCGAATTTAGGAAAAGGCAACATTTAGCTTCTACAGCATGCAGAAACTCAAAGAACTGGCCATTCACCACAAGCCCAATTAGCTGCCCAAAACAAAAACAGAAATTGCTGGAAAAGCTCAGCAGGTCTGACAGCATCTGTGGAGAGAAATCAGAGTTAACATTTTGGAAAATGTTGCTTTTTATGCAGAAGATAGGATGGGGGGAGAGGGAAAGTAGTATACAACAGGTGGGAACAGAGCCCAAAGAGAGAGAACAGTTGGACAGACAAAGGACTAGATAATGATCTGGCTATGTGGGTGAATAGCTATTAATGGGGACTGTTAGCAACTAACAATGGGTTGTGCGTAATAGCAGATTATGCGATGACAAGTCTTGGTCTGCAGAGGTTTGGGTAAGGACATAGGAGACCTCAGGTCCAGGAATTGTTGAATTCAGTGTTAAGTCCAGAAGGCTATGCAGTTCCCAAGCGAAAAATGAAATGCTCTTCTTCCAGCTTGCGCTGACCTTCATTGCACTAAGCCTGAGACAGAGATGTTGGCCAGGAACCGGATGGTATGTTGAAGTAGCAGGCAACTGGAAGGGTCTATTTTGTGGGCAGAACATATGTGTTCTGTGAAGCAGTCATCCAGTCTGTACTTTGTTTCACCAATGTAGAGGAGACCACATTGTGAGCAGTGAATACAGTAGACTAGGTTGAGTCAAGTGTCCTTGGAAACTAAGGAAGGACAGGGGTTATACTTATGCAGTCGCAGGAGAAGGTGATCTAGGGCCATGGGGAAGCATTGCCCAAAAAGCTGCTGGTTTGGTCAGCTGCTTGACACTACCTTCGCCATCTTTTAACAAGAAATTGAACAGGCTCGTTATATAGGATGAAGACCAAAAGAACTGCGGATGCTGTAAATCAGGAACAAAAACGAAGTTGCTGGAAAAGCTCAGCAGGTCTGGCAGCACCTGTGGAGGAGAAAACAGAGTTAACATTTCTGGTCTGGTGACCCTTCCTCGGGGCTCATACTCACCAAAGCGAAGGAATTAGTGGGAGATGATCTCAGGGAAGGAAGTGTTGAGTTTCTGCACCAAGTTGCTATTATAGAGGAACATCCTTTATTGGCAACAGCAAAGTTGCTGGAAAAGCATAGCAGGTCTGGCAGCATCTGTGAATGAAAAAACAAAGTTAACATTTTGGGTCAGATGACCCTTCCTCAGAACAGATGAAGGAACAGTTCTGAGGAATGAGGAGCTTTTTCAGCAACTTTGTTTTCATTCCTCATTTACAGTATCTGCAGATCTTTCAGTTTATCCTTTATTGTCATGTGGATTCAATATAAAATACAGTGAACAATGTGTACCATGCTACGCATAAACACCATTCACATTAACTTAGAATAATGTGGAGATGCTGGTGTTGGACTAGAGTGAGCAAGGTCAGAAATTACAGAGCACCCATTACCGTGTTATAGTCTGAGATAACAAAGTGTGGATCTGGATGAACACAGCAGGCCAAGCAGGTTATAGTCCAACAGGTTTATTTGAAAACACACTCTCAGTCTCACTCACTCCGGCTCACGCACATGCACACACACATTCACTAACACACTCTCACTCTCACTCCGTCTCGCGCATATGCACGCACACATTCACTATCTCTTTGCCTCACACACACACACACATTCACTATCTCTCTTGCTCACACACTCTCTCTCTCTTTCTCTTTCTCACACACACACACACACACACACACACACACAGGTGAATCTATGCAGTGAATTTGTATTTGCAGATACATTCTATTTTGTTCATAAACACATTTTTTAGACAGTCAATGTGGCATTTTATAAATTCCTGCTTTAGAAATAAAACCAGTCTGACTCCAAACTAAAACACAAACAGACTCTAAACAAAGCCTCGCACGTAACATACATTGTCTGACCCCAAAGATAACAAAGTGTGAAGCTGGATGAACATAGCGGGCCAAGCCACATCTGAGGAGCACAAAAGCTGACGTTTCGGGCCTAGACATCACCTCTTCGTTACACTGAAAAACCTTTAGTTCTGTGAAGAAAGAACTCTCAGGGCAGTGACTTCAAAGGAATTTGGAGATTTACATATACACGTTAATCAATTAAAACCATCTAAATGATTAAAGATTTAACAACATCTTAGGTTTGTTTAATGCATCCTCATCAGTTGCGTGACCCTTCAATCTTTTACTTCTTAAATTCTGTGTCTGATGCCATGTCTCTCACGAGCACCTGAGGAAACAACAAGGCTCCGAAAGCTTGTGTTTTCAAATAAAACTGTTGGACTATAACCTGGTTTTGTGTGATTTTTAAACTAAGAGTAAGGTAGTCAAAAAAGGATAATTTAAAGAAATTCTAAATCTTCTTTCTCCACTGCTACAGCATGCTGCTGCCAGAGTCCCGCTCATTTCTACACCCACCCCCAACAACATTCGACCAGGAATGTTCCGTTCCATGCTTCCCTCCCCCCACCATACCGTGCTGCTGAGACAACCCCTCAGCCCCCTCCATCGCTCCGGAGACAGGGTCCCTCCATCGGTCACTTCAGGTTACCTGCTCTCACTTGCACCGTCGGTTAGATCTCGCTGTCCACATGCTGCTGTAGAATTCAATCCCACATGCTGCTCCTGGGATTACAGTCCCCGCGCTGCTACTGGGATTACAGTCCCCGTGCTGCTCCTGGGATTACAGTCCCCGCGCTGCTCCTCGGATTACAGCCCCTGCGCTGTACCTGGGATTACAGCCCCCTTGTTGCTCCTGGGATTATAGTCACTGCGCTGTACCTGGGATTACAGTCCCCACGCTGCTCCTGGGAGTACAGTCACTGCGCTGCTCCTGGGATTACAGATCCTGCACTGCTCTTGTGATTACAGTCCCCTCACTGCTCCTGGGATTACAGTCACTGTGCTGCTCCTGGGATTAAAGCCCCCAGTTTGGTCCTGGGATTACGGTCATGGCACTGTGCCTAGGATTACAGATCCTGCGCTGCTCCTGGGATTACAGCCCCCACACTGCTCCTGGGATTACAGTCCCCATGCTGCTCCTGGGAGTACAGTCACTGCACTGCTCCTGGGATTATAGATCCTGCACTGTTCTTGTGATTACAGTCCCCTCACTGCTCCTGGAATTACAGTCCACATGCTGCTCCTGGGGTTACAGTCCCCGCGCTGCTCCTGGGGTTAAAGCCCCCAGTTTGGTCCTGGGATTACAGTCCATGTACTGCTCCTGGATCTACAGTCTATGCACTGCTCCTGGGGTTACTGTCCCCATGCTGCTCCTGGGGTCACGGTCCTGGCACTGCTCCTGGGATTGCAGTCCCTGCGCTGTTCCCAGGATTACAGTCCCCACACTGCTCCAGGGATTACAGTCCCTACGCTACTGCAGGGCTGGCTGCTTGTGGTGGTCCACGGCATGAGGGCTTACTGCTCTGGACTTGCTGCCAGCTTCAAAGCTGAGGGGAGTGAGGAAGAAAAAGGAAAGGAAGGAAGAGGAAAGTGGAGCAGAGGAGTTGTCCATCTTAAAAAGTATTAAAGTACATTAGTCACTGGGTCCTGCTGGGATCTGTCCCAGAATATTGAGGGAAACAAGAGAACAAATTGCTGGAGCATTGACAGACATCTTTGTGTCCTTTTGGCCACAGGTGAGGTCCTGGAGGATTGGAGAATAGCCAATGTTGTCCCATCTTTCCAGAAGGGTAACAGAGATAATCCCTAGAAATTACAGGCCTGTGAGTGGTAGGGAAATTATTGGGAAAGATGGCAGACTGGCGCAAAAGGTATTGCGTTGAGCTAGCAAGATGACAAGCTGACAGAACTGGCTTAATCATAGGACACAGGGTAGCGGTGGGAGGATGCTTTTCAGAATTGAGGGCTATGATTAGAGGTGTTTCATAGGGTTCACTGCTGAGACCTCTGCTGTTCATGATCTACGTAAATGATTTAGAAGAAAAAGTAGCTGGTCTAATTAGTAAGTTGGTGGCTGATACAAAAGTTGGTGGAGTTGCAGATAGTGAGGAGGATTGTTGGTGGATACAACAAAATATCAGTAGGAGACTTTGGCAGAAAAATGGCAGATGGAGTTTAATCTGGACAAGTGTGATGCATTTTGGAAGGTCAAGTACAGGTAGAAATTATACAGTGAATGGCAGAACCCTCAGGAGCATTGATATGCAGAGGGATCTGGGTGTGCAGGCTCACAGATCACTGAAGGTAGTAGCGCAAGTAGATAAGATAGTAAAAAAGGCCTATGTCATGCTCGCCTTCATTGGAAGGGGCATTGAGTATAAGGATTGATAAGTTATGCTGCAGCTTTGTAGAACTTTAGTTAGACCACATATGGAATATTGCATACAGTTCTGGTCACCACACTACCAGAAGAATGTGGATGCTTTGGAGAGGGTGCAGAAAAGGTTTACCAGAATATACTGGATTGACAGGGTTTGTTTTCACTGGATTGCAGGAGGTTGAGGGGCGAACTGACAGAAGTTTATAAGATTATGAATGGCATGGTAGAGTGGGAAGAATGAGGCTTTTCCTCAAGGTGGAGGGATCAGTTATTAGGGGACACAGGTTCAAGGCGTGAGGGGGAGAAATTTAAAAGAGATGTGCAAGGCATGCTTTCACACAAAGGGTGGTGAGTGCCTGGAATGCACTGCCAGGAGAGGTACTGGAAACAGATGCAATGGCAGATTTGAAGAAACACCTGGATGAATACACAAAAGGGAAAAGAACAGAGGGATATGGATCCTGTAAGTGAGGGCAGTTTTAATAACGGAAGGACAAAATGTGTCAGCACAGGCTTAGAGGGCCGAAGGGCCTGTTCCTGTGCTGTATTGTTCTTTGTTTTTGTTCTTTTTTTACTTTCCACTGGAGTTTAGAGGAGTTGAGAAGTTTGCAGCGTAGAAGATCTTGAATGGAAGCAAAATACAGTGACTCTGGAACCCTGAAATAAACACAGAAATTGCTGGTAGGATTGAACAGTTCTGGCAGGACCTGTGTAGGGAGAAATAGGGTTAACTTTTCAAGCCCAGTCAGACTTTCCTTCAAACATCAGAGATCCTGAATGGTTTTTATAAAGTGGACTCTGTAAGGATCTTTCTTCTTGTAGATGAGTCCAGGATGAGGAAACACTGTTTTAAAATCAGTGCCTCCCTTTTAGGACAGAGATGCTGAGAAGTTTTTCTTCTCTCTCTCAGAGGGTTAAGTATTTTGGAACTCTGCTTCAGTAAGTTGTGGAAATTGAGTTATTGGATATTTTTAAAAGAGAGAGGTGGACAGATTTTGTTAAGGATGGAAATGGAAACAGGTCAGCCATGATCTGAGTGAATTATATGGTATAATTCTGCTCCAGTGTCATTTGTTCATACTATCCTTTAGTCAAAGCATTCATTATCCATTCTTTTATTCAGACATGGGATGTGGGCATCACTAGCTGGCCCAGCATTTATTGCCCATCCCTAGTTGCCTCTTGAAAAGGTGGGAGTGAGCTGCCTTCTTGAAGCACTGCAGTCCATGTGCTGTAGATAGACCACAATGCTCTGAGGGAGGGAATTCCAGGATTTTGACCCAGCGACACTGAAGGAAGGGTCACAGTGTAATTTTTCAACTTACAAAGATTTGAAATCTAATGGCGGAGGGGAAACAAAATGATCCTCCCTTGTCTTGTCAAATCATCTCCTAACCCATGAGATAAATGAAATTCTCACCTCATTTGCATATGATGCAGTAAACTGCTTTGTGAGATTATAGCATCATAGAAGCTATCCAATTTGTCCCATTCCCCTACCAGTTCCCCACAACACTGTAACTGCTTTTCCTTGAAGTCGTTAATCATGTCCTTTTTGAAAGTTGCTGTCGAGTCTGTTTCCACCACTCTTTCAGACTGCACATTCAAAGTTAATGTTCCTCCAATCGTTTAGTGCTTCGCCATAAGTCTGTGCACTCTGGTTACTATCCCTCCTGCTGGTGGAAACAGTTCCCCTTTGATTTTGAACACCTCCACAGTATCTCCCTTAAAGATTCTGCTTCAGAGAGAACAAACCCAGCTTCTCTAGTCCCTTCACTGAACAGAATTTCCTTGCCACCTTTCATATCATTCTAGCAAAACTTTTCTGAACTGTCTGCAATGATTTGACATCTTATTGGTGCCAAAATTGAACATCAGGGGACAGCTGTGATTTTGCAGTAACGAAAAAGTCCAGCTCCATTTCTTCAGGCAAACATTTTGCTGAACAATATTTTCTTGCAATCACTGTGCCTTTAAGAAACAACAATAATATGCTGCTTTCAGTTCAGCTTTTACTTCACTGTACAACAGGCTGGTTTCTCACCACCTAGTCATGCAATCTCAAAAGAAGGAAGAAGATTCCAGTGTACTCTGTCTCATCCTGAAGTCTGAACTCTGCATTTTGCTGATTAGTTTTTAAATTCATTCACAGGATGAAGGTACCACTGACAAGGGCCTGAATTTATTACCCATCTCAGAAGACTGTTAAGAGTGAACCACATTGCAGTGGGTCTGTTCTTTCACTGCCTGCAATAACTTCCAAACGCTGATTGGATCAAAATCAAAATTAGGTCAGTTACAGCCACAGAGGTCTACAGTGTGGAAACAGGCCCTTCGGCCCAACTTGTCCCTGCTGCCCAGTTTTCACAATTAAACAAGTCCTATTTGCCTGCATTGGGTCTATATCCCTTCATTCCTATCCCATCCACGCAACTGTCTCAGTGTTTCTTAAGTCACAAAATTGTACTTGTCTGTAGCACCACCTCTGGCAGCCCATTCCAGACACTCACAGTCTGCTGCGTGAAAAAGAAATTGCCCCTCTGGAGAAATAGTAGGAACTGCCGATGCTGGAGTCAGAGATAACACAGTGTGGAGCTGGAGGAATGCAGCAGGCCAGACAGCACAGAGGAGCAGGAAAGCTGACGTTTTGGGTCAGGACCCTTCTTCACAAATGGGGAGGGAGAGGGGAGCTCTGAAATAAATCGCGAGAGAAGGGTTGGAGCTGGGTGAAGGTAGGTGGGATGGTGATAGGTGGGTGCAGGTAGGGACTGGTGGGGAGTGGTCAGTGAGGTGGGTGGAACGGATAGGTGGGAGAGAAGATGGGCAGGTTGTGTCTGGTCAAGGAGGCGGGGATGAGAGGGAGGGTTGGTCATGGGATGAGGCTGGGGGTGGGGAGATTTTGAAACTGGTAAAGTCCACATCGAGGCCATCGGCCTGTAGGCTCCCGAGGTGGAATATGAGGCACTGCTCCTCCAGTTTACAGGTGGTTCCACTATTCACTGGAGGAGGCCCAGGATGGACATATCACCCAGGAAGTGGGAGGGGGAATTAAATGGTTCGCGACTGGAAGGTGCTGTTTGTCACGAACAGAGCGCAGATGCTCTACAAAATGGTCTCCGAGCCTCCGCTTGGTCTCACCGATGTAGAGGAGGCTACATCGGGAACAGCGGATGCAGTAGACCACATTGACAGATGTGTAGGTGAACCTCTGTCTGATGTGAAACGTTTGTTGTGTGCCTTGAATGAAGGTGAGGGGGGAGGTGTAGCACTTTCTGTGGTTGCAGGGAAAGGTGTTAGGGTTGGTGGGGTTAGTGGGGAGTGTGGAGCAGAAGAGGGAGTTGCAGAGAGAGCAGTCCCTATGGTAGGCAGATAGGGGTGGGGAGGGAAATATATCTTTGGTTGTAGGGTCAGACTGTAGGTGGCGGAAGTGGCAGAGGATGATATGTTGGATATGGAGGTTAGTGAGCTGATTCTTGAGGACTGGGGGATTCTGTCTTTGTGTTTGTTGGGAGGAGGGGATGTGAAGGCAGAGGTGCAGCAAACACAAGAGATGTGGTCGAGGGCATTTTCGACCACTGAAGTAGGTGGGGGATGTTGCGGGCCTTGAAATAAGAGGGTGCTCAGGATTGGAATTCCCCATGTTGGGAGCAGATGAGGCGGAGGCAGAGGAATTGGGAATAGGGGATTGCATTCTTGCAGGAAAGTGGGTGAGAGGAGATGTAGTCCAGGTCCCTCTGGACCCTTTGTATCTCTGCCTTCTCACTTTAAACCCTCAAGTTTTAGACTCCCCTACCATGGGGCAAAGCTATTGACTATCCACTTTGTGTATGCCCTTCATGATTCTATGATTGTATTGTCCTCTATAAGATCACCCCGCAGTCTCCTATACTCCAGAGAAAAAAGTCCCAGCCCAACCAGCCCTTCCTCACAACTCAAACATCATTATAATTGGTAAAGAAAGACAAGAGGTTTTGAACTAATTTGGATATTATTTTCAAAACGCTAGCAGAGACACAATGGGTGAAATGACCTCATTCTGGACAGTAAGATTCTGGGATTTCCCTTTGTATTGTGCCTGGGGAGAAGCTGCATCTCTCATGTATGTTAGGGGTAAAAGAGGGGTGGAGACTCTAAAACTGCGTCATTTTTGCGTATTTTGTTGAAGGGGAAGAGGTGAAGGGTTTGATTTTTAACAGGAACTGGAATGGCTCTTCGTCAGAATTGAAAACATTCAAAACTTTATGGTGTTTATGCAAGCTACAGAGAGGGAGGAGCAGTGAGTAGAACAGATAAAGAAAGTGCTAAAAACGAAAGAATACTGGTGGTTAATGGAGTGGTAGATGTGGAAAATAAATGAAAGTAAAGGTGTGAAAAGGAGAAAATAAGTGCAGAGATGGAAACCAACAAATCATAGTAATGGAAAAAACTCAAGAACAGATGTCATACTCTGAAATGTTCCACTCAATGTTAGAACATGGAACAGTACAGCACAATACAGGCCCTTCGGCCCATGATGTTGTGCCGAACTTTTACCCTAATCCTAAGGTCTATCTAACCTCTACCCCTACCTTATACTACCATCCATATGCCTATCTAGTAGCTGCTTAAATGCCCCTAATGAGGCCGACTCCAGTACCCTCTCCAGCAACGCATTCCACGCCCCTACCACTCTCTGAGTAAAGAACCTACCTCTGACATGTCCCCTCTATCTACCTCCACTCACTTTAAAACTATGTCCCCTTGTTAAAGCTACCTCCACCCTTGGAAAAAGTCTCCAGCTATCCATTCTATCTATACTTCTGATCATCTTGTACACCTCTATCAAGTCACCTCTCATCCTTCATCGTTCTAAAGAGAAAAGCTCTAGCTCTCTCAACCTTTCCTCGTTAGACCTTCCCTCCATTCCAGGCAACATCCTGGCAAATCTCCTCTGCACTTTTTCCAACGTTTCCACACTTTTTTTGTAATGAGGCAACCAGGACTGGACGCAATGCTCCAGATGTGGCTGAACCAGGCTTTTGTACAGCTGGAGCATAACTTCACGACTCTTAAACTCAATCCATGTATTAATGAAAGCTAACACACCATATGCCTTCTCAACAACTCTATCCACCTGGGTGATAGCTTTCAGGGAACTGTGCACACGAACCCCAAGTTCCCTCTGCTACTCCACACTGCCAAGAATCTTTCTGTTAACCCTGTATTCTGCTTTCAAATTTGCCCTCCTAAAAGCTTGAGTCCTGAAGACTGTAAAGTGCTTAAGCTGAAGTGAGATGCTGTTCATCCAGCTTGTATTAAGCTTCCTTGGAACATTGCAGCAGGTGCAGGACAGAAACGTTTGCAACAGAGTGAGAAAGCAGCAGCAAGGTCAAGATCATTCTGATGGTTTGAAACTAACAAGGTAGGGCTAAGGAACCAAAGCAGCAGGTTAGAGTGTGAGCAGAAGGTACAGGCTACTAGGTTAACAGGCTGGGCCTGTTAATGAACATGGAAGGCGAAGGAATCTGAAAAGATCAAAATGTGAGTTGAAAGTTGGTGTAAATGATAGGGATAAGGCTCAGTGTCATCAGGGATTAATAAATCAGGATGGAGAGTGCAGAATGTGCAATGCACAAGAAAACATGAAAAGAAAAAGACAAACCTGCTAGAATCTATTTAAAAAGTTTATACCTAAATACACACTCAGAGATAGTAAGAACTACTAATAAGTAATAACTAAACAATCAGTTAAGTAAATAACTAGTAAGTAAATAGAATTTCATAGAATCCCTACAGTGTGGAAACAGGCCCTTCGGCCCAACAAGTCCACGTTGACCACAGAGCATCCCACCCAGGTCCATCCCACTATAATCCACCCAATACACACATCCCTGGACACTATGAACAATTTAGCATGGCCAATCAACCCCAATCTGCGCATCTTTGGAACTGTAGGAAGAAATCCCAGAGCATCTGGAGGAAACTCACGCAGACACGGGAAGAATGTGCAAACCCCACACAGACAGTCGCCCGAGGGTGGAGTGAGGAAGTGTTAGCAGTGATGAAAGAGTGGACCAGAGAGTCATGGAGGGAATGATTCCTACGGAATGTTGACAGGTGAGGGGAGGAAACCATGTGAGTCATACCTGAGTCAAAACACTATTTTTGTTTCCACAGATGCTGCCGAACCTGCTGAGTTCCTCCAGGGCTTTCTGTTTTTGTTTCTGATCTTCAACATGTGCAGTTCTTTGTGTATTTTTAGGCAACAAGAAAGCAATCTGGGCAGTAGCGGACCATCAAGGGTCATCGAGGCCATCTCTTTTACACACAAAACTGGGTTCGTAAAAGTGGGGAGTTGGTAGTGTAGAGGGACTCACACAGATACATTGAGAGCGAGAGAGGACTGAGGAGAGACAATCACCGAGAAAGTGAGAATGTTACTGACTCGGTGAATGAATGTGCCATTTTAGGACAACAACACTCATTAACGTTTCCAGTTAAAGGGAGATGTAATTATTTTACCAGGACTATCGTGTTATATTGTGTATTAAACAAACCTAAGATATCGTTTTTCTTTGTTTAATACATCGTATGGTGGTGTGACCGTTTCATCTTTTCCCTTTAAATCCTGTGCCTGATACCACCTCACTGACAGTGAAGGAGTGAGGCTGCAAAAGCTTGTCATTTCAAATGAACCTGTTGGGCTATAACCTGGTGTCGTGTGACTTCTGACTTTGTCCACCTTGGCCCAACAACAGCACTTCCACATCAGAGAGAGAGAGAGAGAGAGAGAGAGACTTTCTACTGCATTGTCCTTACCATTGCAACATGTGATAACATTTCGTTCACTGTCTGATTCTCTGAATGCTTCTGTTCCTGCCTTGTCTCGAGCTCCCTGTCCCCACCCAGGTACCAGGTGAAGTAGCTGCGTGGTGTAAACACAGACTGATGGTATGTCTAAGCTTTACCTACAAAGCAGAGAGCAGGACTGTCAGGCTTTAAGACGGGAGAGATGTCGGCCTAGTGGGATTATCACTGGACTGTTAATCCAGAGACCTAGATAATGTTCTGATAATGGGTTGAATCCCTCTACGTGGCAGATGGTGGAATTTGAATTCAATAAAAATACCCTGAATTAAGAATTTAATGATGACCATGAATCCATTGTCGATTATTGGGAAAAACCCATCTGGTTCACTCATGTCCTTCAGGAATCCTTACCTGGTCTGGCCTACATGTGATTCTAGACCCACAGCAATGTGGTTAACTCTTAACTGCCCTCTGGGCAATTAGGGATGGGCAATAAATGCTGCCTGGCCAGCCATGCCTTCATCCTGTGAATGCATAAAGAAAAAAGAGCACAATGTATTGCGAAGTGACAGAATTTCAGATGGCACTGCAAAGGCCAGCAGAACCTGATCTTTCTGGTTTTCCAATATAGCAGACACACAAATACACATGCCTATTGCCTCCTTCCGGTCTTTCTGGTCGTAGGTACTTTGTTAACCTTCGAAATGATGCATTTTTGGTTTTAACTGTGGAGAAAGGGGAACTGTGCTAATCTTATATTGTTCGTCAGAAACGCTGATGGATTATTCATAACATGCTTTAGCCAAAAGCCAGGTGGAATATTTGGAGCCATATCACTGTGATTCTACTTGTCTGATTTCAAATTATATGCTAAAAATTACAAGATACATTCTTGTTTTCATTTCAAATTTCCAGCAGCTGCAATATTTTGCTTTTATTGAAGGAACAAGAATCATTTAACACTAAAGAGCACATCTGGGCTAACTGCTGTTAAAAAGCGGAACTGGATGGCTTAGATAACAGCCAAGTTTTTTTTTATTTCAGATTTCCAACATTTGTTTTACTTCTGCTGTTTCTCTGTTGGTCTCTTGCAACAGTACAGGGTTTGCAAGGCGCAGTGCAGACATCTGGTGGCGCAGTATAAGCAATGCACTGAAGTCAGATTTCTATAACTTCACGTTTCAGGGATGTCTCAAGTGCCTTACAGCCACTAAATTGCTTTATTAAACATAACTGTATGTAGGATCAAAAGGACTTTCAAACAGAGGCCTTCACCCCTTTGTAGAAGACCTATAGCACAAAAAGAGAGCCATCTGGCCTACTATATGTATACCAACTGGAAAAGAGTTATCAGGCCTAGTCTGGAAGTGAATGCAGTTAAGGCTTCTATGTCTACCATCCTTTTGTCAGTCAACTCCAAACCTCTCTAATCCTCCTCCAAATTACTTTGAATCTGTGATCTGTGGTTATTGACCTCTCTGCTAAGAAAAATAGATCCCGTTCACTCTGTCCGAGCCCCTCATAACTTTAATCATATGAGTTAAATCTCTCAGTCTCTTATGTTTGTAAGAAAGTAAGCCCATTCCCGTCTAATCTCTCATCATAACCACATTCCATTACAACATCCTTGAGGATCTCCTCTGCTGCCTCTCTCACCAGTCACCATAATGTGCTCTCCACCTGGTTTGCAGGCTGATGATACACCATCCTAATGTGCGCTGCACATCCATTCTCTGGAAGGTAAATATTTTTTCCAAGTTTGCACGTGTTACGGAATGTGCATATGACCAGACTGCAATGCCTTGCTATGCCTCAGTTTAATGAACAATATCTGAATTCATCAGAAATAATGTCAGGACTTATTCCTGGTTCCAACAAAATAAAGATCACTCACCAACTCACCGGTCAGCTTATCTCCCTGTGCTCCGTCCATACCCATTTCTCATACTCCTTTACTTTCTCTCTCAATTCACTGACTGTTCATCCTGAAAATGCTGAATACACCTGTACAGTGGATATAGATTTGTAGATAACCTACAGATTTGAATTCAAGCCCTCTGGTTCCACTGTTCCCCGCTCTATTGAGTTTGTTTTGATGTCACTTTTTGTACAGTGCACTATCTATTTTGGTTTCTGGTTTGCTGTACTGTTTCTACCACATGGGTCAAGTGCTGCTTTAGGGAAATTCTGTTTAGAAAGCACCTTTAATGCATGACGAGGAAGGCTTCCTACCCCACCCTACAGGGAGCCCATCAACATTTTAATAGGAAGTGACCCCATGTAGCAGGGAAAGCCCTGGCCAACAGATGTCTTATTGTAACTATACACAGCTTTGGTGAGACCCACCTGGAGTATTGTGTGTGGTTTTGGCCTCCCTGCATAGGAACAGATATACTTGCCAAAGAAGGAGTGCAGCGAATGTTCACCAGGCTGATTCCTGAAATTGAAGGATGTTGTCCAAGGAGAGGATGTATTGCCTTTATTCATTAGACTTTAGAAGAATGAGAGTGATCTCATTGAAACGTATAACTTCCTGACAAGGTGGACAGATTGGTAGTAGAGATGATGTTTCTCCTGAGTGGGAAAGTCAGAGATCTAGAACAGTGGATCACAGTCTCAGGATTTGGGGTAGATAATTTGGGACTGATACAAGGAGAACTCTTCATTCGGAGGATTATGAAACCATGGATTTCTCTCCCGTAGAAAGCTGTGGAGGAATTCACTGAATACATTTTATGAAAGAAATAGATAATTTCCAGAGACAAAAAATGTCAAAAGGTCGGGAGAGTGCGACAAAATGGTTTTCAGATAGACGTCAACCATCTTCATATTGAATGATAATTTAGCCTCAGTGGCCCAAGTGCTCCTACTGTCTGTGGTTCAAACACTTAATAATTGAGGAAGCATTTTCTTGACAATCCTGAACCATCTCCTCCTCCTTTGTAAACTCTGATGAAACATGGTTGTCCTAGAGCACTATGATGGTTTTAATATCTATTCCCTTTCCTGATTCAACCATATTTAAGGATTTCTGAGTTACACTTCCTTTCTGAAAATTAGGTTTAGCATTGTAACATGAGATTTGAACATAAGCGAACCAAGTATCAGGAAATTATGGATAATAAAGTGTGAAGCTGGATGAACACAGCAGGTCAAGCAGCATCTCAGGAGCACAAAAGCTGACGTTTCGGGCCTAGACCCTTCATCAGAGAGGGGGATGGGGTGAGGGTTCTGGAATAAATAGGGAGAGAGGGGGGGGCAGAACAAAGATGGAGAGAAAAGAAGAAAGGTGGAGAGGAGAGTATAGGTGGGGAGGTAGGAAGGGGATAGGTCAGTCCAGGGAAGACGAACAGGTCAAGGAGGCAGGATGAGGTTAGTAGGTAGTAGATGGAGGTGCGGCTTGGGGTGGGAGGAAGGGATGGGTGAGAGGAAGAACAGGTTAGGGAGGCAGAGACAGGCTGGACTGGTTTTGGGATGCAGTGGGTGGAGGGGAAGAGCTGGGCTGGTTGTGTGGTGCAGTGGGGGGAGGGGACGAACTGGGCTGGTTTTGGGATGCAGTGGGGGGAGGGGAGATTTTGAAGCTGGTGAAGTCCACATTGATACCATTGGCCTGCAGGGTTCCCAGCGGAAATTGTGGATTCTTTATTTCACTGGCATTAGGTGATACCAACATGAATGGAAATTAAGGTTTAACAAGGCAGACACAGGATTTACTTGGAATCAAGACCATGTTTTTTATCTGTTTGAGGCGATCCTTTATCTGATCCTTTTCCCCATCGGGTCACCTTCTCCCAGAGACACCCTTCCCTCCAGAGAGTCTGTTGTCTCTACTAAGTGCCCTCCCTCATCATCGCCATTTGCTGCTGAAGGTTCCACCACACACTTCCCTGCCTGGGACTGACCATTCCAGCAGCAACATAGTGCATGGTGACCAGTTACAAAACAGTTGTACCATGAATCTAACACTGAACCCTGAAACCAGTCATATTCTAATGTTAGTCGTAGCGGCCTGTGTTGACTGGATAAGCCATGCTCAGCCCTGGGATCAAGGATGAGGCAATCCATTGTCAAGACCACCAGAAGCCCCTGTGGCAAACAGGGACCTCATGCTTGGCTCAAGTTGCTTCTCTGCTTTGGCGAAATATGCTTGTCACAATTTCAGCATCATAATTAATATCAGCAACCAACCAGAGCAGGTAACACCGCTGTCAGGTGACTCCAGCTGTCACTCTTTCCATAACTTGGCAACTTGTTTCATTATGAACTGCTCCCAAAACCAGACACTTGAGACTGTCGCGGAGAATGAGTTACATCATCTCTCACTATTCACCATGATAGCATTGTCCTCATGGAATCAAAAAAACCTTAACAGTGCAGACAGAAGCCATTCAGCCCATCCAGTCTGCACTGACCCTCCAAAGACCATCCCACCCTGCTCTCCCTCCCTACACCTGTCTCTGTAACTCCACATTTCCTAGAACCAATCCACACTAACCTGCACATCCCTGGGCTCTATGGGACAATTTAGCACGGCCAATCCACTCTAACCTGCACATCTCTGGGCACTATGGGATAATTTAGCACAGCCAATCCACCCTAACCTACACATCCCTGGGCACGACGGGACAATTTCCCATGGCCAATCCACCCTAACCTACACATCCCTGGGCTCTATGGGATGACTTCCCACGGTCGATCCACCTTGACCTACACATCTTTGGACTGTGGGAGGAAACCGGAGCACCCGGAGGAAACCCACACAGGCATGGAGAGAATGTACAAACTCCACACAGACGGACAGTCGCCTGAGGGTGGAATTGAGCCCAGGTCCCTGGCGCTGTGAGGCACTGTTCCTCCTCCTGATCCTCTTCCAGCACCTCAGCAACTTCCAGATGGCTTGGGTTCCTTCACCAGCTGCTGCTGGGTTGGTGGATATTGGGTCTTCCCGTAATGGTGCAGTCTACTGATACCTGTATGAATCAGCTAAGGCGATCGTAACTCCCCTTTCGAGATGGATACCAAAGGTGAGACCACACCAGACCCTTCCTGTCTGGACCTGATTTTGATCTCTCTCATTACTGCTTCAGCAACACTCTATCCATCTTCATCCAGCAATCAACATCAAATCAATCACTTAAATCCAATAGAGGTAGCTGCACTGATGTTTTGTGGATAAAGTATGAGGAAGCTGGGGAATGCTGGGATGAGAATTCAACACTCAGAATAGTCAGTATTCAGGAAGTTCAGATGAAAAGTAAAGGCAGAGGAGTTACATTACTGGTTAAACAGGATATAAATACAACACTACGGAAAGATATTAGCTCAGACAACGTAGAATCTGTGCGGGTAGTATTCAGGAGTACCAAAAGGAAAGAAACCTTAGTGAAGGGGGTGAAGACCCGAAACGTCAAACTTTCCTGCTCCTCTGATGCTGCTTGGCCTGCTGTGTTCATCCAACTTCATACTGTGTTATCTCAGATTCTCCAGCATCGGCAGTTCCTACTGTCTCTGTAGCGGGGATGTCCGGTGTGGCATTAAACAGCAAATTGGAGATGCATGTAGTCAAGGAACATCTGCAATTATGGGTGACTTTAATCTGCACATATTGGGTGAATCCAACTATCACAATACCATAGAGGAGGAATTCCGAGAGAGGATATGGGATGGTTTGCTGGAACAACTGATTGAGGAACTAACAGGAGATTGGGGCGTATTAGACAGGATATTATGCAATGAGAAAGGAATAACTGGGAATGTAATTATGAGAGACAAACAAAAGTCAAAGGACTGTGGATGCTAGCAATCAGAACCAAAAACTGAAAGTGCTGGAAAAACACAGCAGGCCTGGCAGGATCTGTGGAAGTAAAACAAAGTTAATGTTTCAGGTTGAGTGACCCTTCTTCAGAACTGTTCTGAAGAAGTTGTCACAGGACCCGAAACGTTAACTCTGCTTTCCCTCCACCTCTGCTGGTTTTTTTCAGACCTGCTGTCTTTTTCCAGCAATTCCAGTTTTTGTGTTTGTTGCTGCGAGAGACCCCTTGGAAATGAGTGATCATGCTATGAGAGAATTCTTCATCATGATGGACAGTGAAATAGCTGATTCTGAGACTAGGTTCCAAATCGTAGCCTGTTCCACTGGCTTGATGTGGGAAGGTGGACACGTTCCCAGGGCCCGGAATCTGTGTGTGTGCAAGAAATGCCTCCAGCTGCACCTCCCGGAAGCCTGAGTTTCAGAGTTGGAGCGGCTCCTGGGGACACTGTGGAGCATTCGCGAGGCGGAGTGTCATGGTCAGCATGTATAGAGAGGTGGTGGCACGACAGGCTCAGAGCAGGACGGGAATGGGTGACCACCAGACAGAGCAGGTGGTAGTGGAGAAATCTCCTAGCCATGAGGTTGGGGAGGGGTTTAAGTCAGTGCGGCAGGGGGATGGGAACCAGAGGAGATGGGGAGAAGATGCAGAAATTGAGGGAGCGGTAGAAACCAAGGAAAATATGGCTAAGAAGAAGAAGAGGCAGAGAAACACAGCTGAAAAGGGCAGGAGGGATGGTCTGAAATGCATGTGCTTCAATGTGAGAAGTATAACGGGCAAAGTATTTTAACGTAGAGCTTTGGTTAGTATGTGGAACTGTGACATTATTGCGATTACAGAGACTTGGCTGAAAGAGAGACAGGACTGGCAGCTGAATCTCCCAGGATTTCGATGTTTCAGGTGTGATAGGAGGGGATGTAAAAGAGGTGGGGGAGTTGCATTATTGATAAATGTATATCTCATAGCTGTACAGAGGGAGGATACATCAGAGGACTTGTGTGGCGAAGCAATGCAGGTCGTGTTCAGGAATAGGAAAGGTGAAATCACAGGGATTGGGGTATACTACAGGCCTCCCAATGGCCAGCAGGAGATAGAGCAGGGAATATGTTGGAAAGATGGAAAAACAGCAGGTTCGTTCCGGTGGGTGATTTTAACTTCTTCTATATTGACTGAGACTCATGATGTGTTAGGGGCTTGGAGGGGACAGAATTTGTAAACACCATTCCACAGGGTTTTTTGACACAATATGTAATCAGTCCAACCAGGGAATGCGTTATACTGGACCTGGTTTTGGGAAATGAGCCCGGCCGGGTGAGTGGAGTTTCAGTGGGGGAGCATTTCAGGAATAGTGACCATAATACTGTGAGTTTTAAGATACTCATGGAGAGGGATAACAGCAGTTCTCGGGTGAAGGTGTTAAATTAGGGGAAGGTGAACTACAACAATGTTAGGCAGGAACTGGAGAATTTTGATCGGAGTCGGCTCTTTTAGAGTAAATCTGCATCGTACATGTGGGAGCATTTCAAACTGCAGTTGGTAAGAGCTCAGGAGCAGCACATTTCTGTGAGAATGAAGGATGGGTTTGGTCAAGTTATGCGAACGTTAAATGACCAAGGATGTCATGCCCTTGGTCAGAAAGGAAAAGGAAGGATATATGAGGTCTGGGAGGATGGGAGCGGATGAAGCCCTTGAAGTATATAAGGAAAGTAGGAAAGAACTTAATCAAGGAATTAGAAGGGCTAAAAGTGGTCATGAAAAGTCATTAGCAAACAGGATTAAAGAGAATGCTGAGGTTTCTTATGCATATATAAAAAGCATGAGGGTAGCTAGGGAAAGGGTTGACCTGCTCAGGGACAAAAGAGACAGCCTGTGAGTGGAGCCAGAACGGGTAGCTGAGGTCCTAAATGAAACTTTGTGTTGATAATCAGCAAAGAGAAGGAATTGATGGGGGAAGATCTCAGGGAGAGGAGGATCGAGTTTCTAAGCCAAATTGCTTATAAAAAGGAAAAGGTGTTGTGTATCTTAAAAAGTATTAAGGTAGCTAAGTGATGGGATCTGTCCCAGAATATTGAGGGAGACAAAAGAACAAATTGCTGGAGCATTGACAAACATCTTTGTATCCTCTTTGGCCACAGGTCAGGTCCCTAAAGACTGCAGAACAGCTAATGTTGTCCCTGTGTTTAAGAAGTGTAACAGGGATAATCTAGGAATTTACAGGCCTGTGAGTCTCATGTCAGTGGTAGGGAAATTATTGGGAAAGATTTTCGAGGATAAGATCTATGCACATAGAGAAGCAAATGGACTTATTAGTGATAGACACCATGGCTTTGTGTGGGGAGGTTGGCCTCACTAACTTGATTGAGTTATTTGAGAAGGTGACATAGATGATTGATGAGGGGAAAGTGGTTGCTCTGATGAAGGGTCTAGGCCCGAAACGTCAGCTTTTGTGCTCCTGAGATGCTGCTTGGCCTGCTGTGTTCATCCAGCCTCACATTTTATTATCTTGGAAAGTGGTTGATGTTGTCTACGTGGCCTTCAGTAAAGCCTTTGACAAGGTCCCTCATTCAAAAGGTGAAGTCACATGGTATCGGGGATGAACTGCAAGATGGACACAAAACTGGCTTAGCCACAGGAGACAGAGGATAGCAGTGGGAGGATGTTTTTCGGAATGGAGGGCTGTGACGAGTGGCATTCCACACAGATCGGTGCTCGGACATCTGCTGTTGGTGGTTTAGAACATAGAACATTACAGCACAGTACGGGCCCTTCGGCCCTCGATGTTGTGCCGACCTGTCATACCGATCTCAAGCCGATCTAACCTACACTATTCCATGTACGACCATATGCTTATCCAATGATGACTTAAATGTACCCAAAGTTGGCAAATCTACTACCATTGCAGGCAAAGCGTTCCGTTCCCTTACTACTCTCTGAATAAAGAAACTACCTCTGACATCTGTCCTATATCTTTCACCCCTCAATTTAAAGCTATGCCCCCTCATGCTCGCCGTCACCATCCTAGGAAAAAGGCTCTCCCTATCCACCCTATCTAACCCTCTGATTATTTTATATGTTTCAATTAAGTCACCTCTCAACCTTCTTCTCTCTAATGAAAACAGCCTCAAGTCCCTCAGCCTTTCCTCGTAAGACCTTCCCTCCATACCAGGCAACATCCTCATAAATCTCCTCTGCACCCTTTCCAAAGCTTCCACATCCTTCTTATAATGCGGTGACCAGAACTGTACACAATACTCCAAGTGCGGCCGCACCAGAGTTTTGTACAGCTTCACCATAACCTCTTGGTTCCGGAACTCGATCCCTCTATTAATAAAAGCTAAAACACTGTATGCCTTCTTAACAGCCCTGTCAACCTGGGTGGCAACTTTCAAGGATCTGTGTACATGGACACCGAGGTCTCTCTGCTCATCTACACTACTAAGAATCTTACCATTAGCCCAGTACTTTGCCGTCCGGTTACTCCTACCAAAGTGCATCACCTCACACTTGTCTGCATTAAATTCCATTTGCCACCTCTC
Source organism: Stegostoma tigrinum (assembly GCF_030684315.1). Lineage (NCBI taxonomy): Eukaryota > Metazoa > Chordata > Chondrichthyes > Orectolobiformes > Stegostomatidae > Stegostoma > Stegostoma tigrinum. Next base: position 5,342,644 of record NC_081363.1, on the reverse strand, counting down.
AGCCCAGCTCTGCAGCTTATCTATGTCTCTCTGCAACCTACAGCATCCTTTGTCACTATCCACAACTCCACCAACCTTAATGTCGTCTGCAAATTTACTAACCCATCCTTCTACGCCCTCATCCAGGTCATTTATAAAAATGACAAACAGCAGTGGACCCAACACCGACCCTTGTGGTACACCACTAGTAACTGGTCTCCATGATGAACATTTCCCATCAACTACCACCCTCTGTCTTCTTTTAGCAAGCCAATTTCTGATCCAAATTGCTATATCTCCCACAATTCCATATCCATGATATGTTAGGAAAACGTAGCTGGTGTAATTAGTAAGTTTGTCGATGATACAAAGATTAGTGAAGTTGCAGATCGTGAGGAGGTATGTCAGAGGATACAGCAGGATAGAGATCAGTAGGAGACATGGGCAGAAAAATGGCAGATGGAGTCTCATCTCAACAAATGTGAGGCAATGCATTTTGGAAGGTCAAGTACATGTGGAAATTGCACAGTGAATGGCAGAACATTTTGGAGCATTGATTTGCAAACGGATTTAGGCGTGCAGGTCCATAGATCACTGAAGGTGGTAGCGCAGGTGGATAAGAGAGTAAAAAAGCTTATGGCATGCTTTCCCTCATTGGAAGGGGCATTGAGTATAAGGATAGACAAGTTATGCTGTAGCTTGAGAGAACTGTAGTTAGACCACATTTGGAAAATTGCATATGATTCTGGCCACCACACTACCAGAAGGATGTGAGGAAGGGTTCTGAGAAAGGGTCATGGGACCCGAAACATTAACTCTGTTTTCTCCTTCACAGATGTGCCAAACCTGCTGAGCTTTTCCAGCAACTTTGTTTTTGCACCAGAAGGATGTGGATGTTTTGAGAGAGTGCAGAAACGATTTACCAGGATGTTGCCTGGTATGGGCGATTTTAGCTATGAAGAAGGGTTGGATAGACTGCGTTTGTTTTCACTGGAATGCAGGAGGTTGAGGGGCGACCTGATTGAAGTTTATAAGATTGTGAATGGCATGGATAAAGTGGGAAGAATGAGGCTTTTCCTCATGGTGGAGGGGTTAATTACTAGGGGAAACTGGTCCAAGTTGCTGGCGAGTAAGTTTAAAAGAGATGTGCGAGGCAAGTTTTTCACACAAAGGGTGGTGAGTGCCTGGAACATGCTGCCAGAGGTGTGAGATAGCTGTTATGAATTGAGAAATATTACTGAAAGGAATGACAGTGAAGAGGCAATGGCAAACATTCAAAGAGCAAATGTTTGAACCACAAAAATTGTTTAATCTTGTCTTGCAAGAATACAGAGAAAACAGTGGCCACACTATGTCTTACGATGGAAGATGATATTTGATGCTAAAAAAAAGCACACAATTTGGCGAAGAGAAACAATGGACACTGGGAACTGTATAGCAGTCGGCAAAGGAGGGCCCAGGGATTGATTAAGAGGGGAAAATGGTAAATGAGAGTAATATTACAGAGAACATAAGAACTGATTGTAAAAGTTCCTTAGGTGTGTCAAGGGATTGAGATTGGTGAGAACAAATGTGGGTCTCTAAAACAGTCAAAATCAGGGAAGTTTTGTAATGAGGAGCAAAGAGATGGCTGATGAATTAAGTTCATACTTAGCTTCTGTCTTCATAAATGAGGACAGAAACAACATACCAAATGGAGGGCTCAGGGTTTTGAGTGAAGGAGAAACTGAAGCAAATCAGTATTAGAGAAATGGTGTTGGAGAGGTTGATGGGATTGAAGGCTGATAAATCACAAGGATCCAATAATCTACATCCCAGAGCATTTAAGGAAATGGTTAAATAATCACCTGCTTCTAATGGATGTCAATACCAGTGCACTGTTTCAGTGATCGCAGAACCCGTCCTGTGGACTCCAGCCCTTACATTTGTGCAGAACCCTGGCTAGACTAACAACCTATACCTGGGAACCTTCACAGATTGAGGATACAACTTCTGTTCTGATCTCTAATGAAAAGCAACTGGTTCAATTACCACTGTTTGCAATAAAAGGCTCAGACCCAAGCTTGATGGGGTGAAATTGGTTGTGAGGTTCACCAAGATTAGCTCAACATTTTTCAATTAGAAAACGGCTGCCTGAGTGAATTCCTAATGAAATACCCGGAAGTTTTTCAGGAAAATCCATACCAGAGCTTTAGGCCTGTCCTTGGGCTGCTAAGTTCATTCATAATCTGGCCTCCATCCTGGCACCTTTGTATCAGCTCCTAAATAAGGGTTGGCCCCAGAAATGGTCACATAGCTAAGCCATAGCTTTCAGAGAAAGTGAAGAAATGGCTAACATCAACTAAGGTGTTGGCATACTATTATCCCAAGCGAGACATGCGGTGTTTCCCTGTATATTACCAGGGCAGTATTAGCTGGCCCGTTGGAGAGGCATGCCCAATAGCGTGTGCATCCAGGACTTTGGCTAATGCAAAGGCTAAATATGCCCAGATAGAGAAAGAAGGTTTGGCTGTCATACTTGAACTCAAGAAGTTCCACCAAGACCTTTATGGATAAAAATTCTTGATAATCATGGATGACAAACACCTACTTGATCTCCTTAGAGATCTCAAGGCAGTGCCACCTTAGCTTTGGACCACATTTGGCAGCAGACTGCAATCCTAAGTGCTTATCATTGCAAGTTGGAACATCATGCAGGAGGCTGAGTAATGAATCTGGATGTATTAAGCTGCCTGCCGCTGGCAGATACACCGCCCATGGAACCCGCATGGACAAATCTGGACATACTTTTGGTCACAGCTGACAGTATCAGAAAGATCCCGTCCTGCCCAAACTGAAACAGCTGGTGGTGATGGGGAAAACCAAAGGGCCATCACAACCAGAACTGAAACCCTTTTTATGCCCAGAGGGACCAGCTCACAGTAGAGGGTGGCGTGCTGCTCTGAGGAGCAAGAATGATTGTCCTGTGTAAAAGTTGCCACCACATGCTGGCTGCACTCCACCAGGGTCATCCAGAGGTTTCTGAAATGAAGATGTTGGTGAGAAGTTATGCCTGGTGGCCAGGATTGGATGCAAACATTGTCACGTTGGCAGGGCAGTGCCCAGAGTGCCAACAAGGACAAAAATTATAGTCAGCAGCTCCCCAGCATCCATGGGAATGGCCCGGGTAAAATTTGGATTCACGTACATGTCAACTACGCAGGTCCTTTCACACGTTAAATATTCTCAGTCATTGTAGATGCCCACTCAGGTTGGTTGCACATGCATCAAACATGGGGATGACAATAGGAACTATACAAGACAATACACCACAGGAACAGGCCGTTCAGCCCACCAAGCCTGTGCTAACTCCTAATCCTTATTTCAACCCGCTACTTCTTGCCCACTTATACTTTTTATCCCTCTGTTCACCTCCCATTTGTGAGTGTATTAAGATACACTTAAATTTTGCTGATATGCCTGCTCCACCAGCTCCACTGTCAGTGTTTTCAAGGCACGCAGCACCCTCTGTGTGAAAAAAATTCCCTGCACTTCTCCCCTAAACTCTTCCCCATCATCTTTCCATGGTGGGAAAAAGCCTCTGAATATCCACCCTATCTGTGCCTCAGCCTTCATCTTTCCCATGGAAACAATCCGGGTTTATCCAATCTTTTCTCATAACTAAAACCCTCCAGACCAGGCAATATCCTGGTAAACCTTTTCTGCACCCTCTCCAAAGCATCCATGTCTTTCTGGCAGTGCGGTGACTAGAACGATATGCAATATTCCGAATGTGGCCGGTCTAAAGTTTTGTACAGCTGTAACATAACTTGCCAACCTTTATATTCGATGGCCTGGCTGATGAAGGCAAGTGTGCTGTATGCCATCCTGACCACCTTATCCACCTGCCTTTCCACTTTCAGGGATCTGTGGACGTGTACACCCAGATCAGTCTTTATGCCAGTGCTCCTAAGGGTTCTACCATTTATTGTATGGTTTGCACCTGAATTTGATCTTCCAAAATGCATCACCTTACATTTGTCTGGGTTAAACTCCATCTGCCATTTCCTGCCCAAATCTGCAATCTATCTACATCCTGCTACACCCTTTGACAATCCTCCTCACAATATGTAACCTAGCCAATTTTGGTGTCATCCACAAACATACTAATCAGGCCACCTACATTTTCCTCCAGATCATTTATATAAGTATTACAAACAACATTGATCCCAGCACTAAGCCCTGCAGAACACCATTAGTTACTGACCCTCATTCCAAAAAGCACCCTTCCACTACTACTCTTTGTCTCCTATGACCAAGCCAACTTTGTATCCATCTAGCCAGCTTATCCCAGGTCCCATGAGACTCTACCTTCTGTACTGGGCTGCCATGAGGTACCTTAGCAATTGGCTTACTGATGTCTGTGCAGACAACATCCACTGCCCTTCCCTCGTCAATCATTCTTGTCACCACCTCAAGAAACTCCATAAAGTTGCTGAGACATGGCCTTCCCCACACAAACCCATGTTGCCTATCACTAACAAGTCTATTCACTTCCAAATGTAAATAAATCCTGCCTCTCAGTATCTTCTCCAGCAGCTTCCCCACCAGTGACCTCAGGCTCACCGGCCTGTTATTACCTGGATTATCTATTTCCCTTCTCGCACAGTGGAACAATATTGGCCATTGTCCAGTCCTGTGCAAACCTCACCTGAGGCCAAGGAGGAGGCAAAGATATCTCTTAAGGCCCCAACTCTTTCCTCCCTTGCCTCCCAACATATCCTGGGATAGACCCTGTCTGGCCCTGGGGACTTGTCTACCTTAATATATTTCAAGTCTCTCAGCACTTCCTCCTTCATTATGTTGACCTGTTTGAGATTATTCACACACCATTCCCTAATCTCGACACCTCTCACATCACAGAGATAGTAGGAACTGCCGATGGTGGAGAATCTGAGACACAAGGTGTGGAGTTGGATGAACACAGCAGGCCAAGCAACATCAGAGGAGCAGGAAAGCTGATGTTTTGGGTCCAGACCCTTCAGAAGAGCAGGAAAGCTGATGTGTCCAGATGTGAAACGTCAGCTTTCCTGCTCCTCTGATGCTGATTAGCCTGCTGTGTTCCTCCAGCTCCACACCTTGCTATCCCTCACACCCCTGTCTTTACTGAATACTGATGTAAAGTACTCATTAATGATCTCACCCATTTCCTGTTGCTCAGCATGTAACCTCCCTCCTTTATGCTTGCGTGGGCCTCCTTTCCCTAGCTCCCACTTGCTCCTAACATATGTATGAAATGTCTTGGAATTCTCCTCAACCCTGCTGGTCAAAGACATTTCCTGGCCCCTTTCAGTCCTCCTAACTCCTTGTTTGAGTTCCTCCCTACTTTCTGTATATTCTTCAAGGGCTTTGTCTGTTTTTAGCTGAGGTATGTTTCTTTTTCTTTGTCTAACCTAATAATTTCCCCTGTCATCCAAACTTCCTAATCCTAACATGCCTGTCCTTCACTTTCACTGGAACATGCCTGTCCTGTACTCTAATTAACTGGTCCTTAAAAAAACTGCTCACATTTTTTTCAATACACAGAGTCCTGGGAATGTTGGTCACAGATAATGACCATTGCTTACCAGGAGAGAATTAGGGTGTTGCCTAAAGTTGGATGGTAATCGACATATAAGGACAGCTCCGTACATCCATCGTCCAATGGTCTGGCAGAAAGCACAGTCTAAACTTTGAAGGCAAGCTTGAAGAAACAGTCTCACAAGAGACCAAGAGATAACAAGGTGCAGAGCTGGATGAACACAGCAGGCCAAGCAGCATCAGAGGAGCATGAAGGCTGACATTTCAGTCCTAGACCCTTCTTCAGAAATGGGGGAGGGGAAGGGGGTTCTGAAATAAATAGGGAGAGAGAGGGAGGCAGATAGACGATGGATAGAGGAGAAGATAGGTGGAGAGGAGATGGACAGGTCAAAGAGGCGGGGATGGGGCCAGTAGGGGTGAGTGTTGGTGGGGAGGTAGGGAGGACATAGGTCAGTCCAGGGACGACGGACAGATCAAGGGGGCGGGATAAGGCTGGTCGACAGGATGTGGGGATGGGGCTTGAGGTGGAAGGATGGGATAGGTGGGAGGACAGGTCAGGGAGACGGGGACAAGCTGGGCTGGTTTTAAGATATGGTAGGGGGAGGGGAGATTTTGAAGCTTGTGAAGTCCACATCGATACCATTGGGCTGCAGGGTTCCCAAGCGGAATATGAGTAGCTGTTCCTGCAACCTTCGGGTGGCATCATTGTGGCACTGCAGGAGGCCCAGGATGGACGTGTCATCTAAAGAATGGGAGGGGGAGTTGAAATGGTTCGTGACTGGGAGGCGCAGTTCTTTAGTGCAAACTGAGCGTAGGTGTTCTGCAAAGCGGTCCCCAAGCCTCGGCTTGGTTCCCTGATGTAGAGGAAGCCATACCATGTACAGCGGATGCAGTATACCACATTGGCGGATGTGCAGGTGAACATCTGCTTGAGGCCTGGTATGGGGGTGAGGGAGGAGGTATAGGGGCAGGTGTAGCACTTTCTGCGGTTGAAGAGGAAAGTGCTGGGTGGGTGGGGCTGGAGGGGAGTTTGGAGTGGACAAGGGAGTCCCGGAGACAGTGGTCCCTCCGGAAAGCACGTAAGGGTGGGGAGGGAAAAATGTCTTTGGTGGTGAGGGTCGGATTACAGATGGTGGAAGTGTCGGAGGATGATGCGTTGGATCCAGAGGTTAGTAGGGTGGTACGTGAGGACGAGGGGGATTCTGTTTTGGTTGTTATTGCGAAGAGGGTGTGTGAGGGATGATTTGCAGAAAAAGCAGGAGACAAGGTCGAGGGCATTTTCGACCTCTGTGGGGGGAAGTTGCGGTCCTCGAAAACGAGGACATCTGAGATGTTCGGGAGTGGAATGCCTCATCCTGGGAGCAGATGCAGCAAAGGCGAAGCAATTGGGAATAGGGGTTGCAGGAAGGTGGGTGGGAGGAGGTGTATTCCTGGTAGCTATGGGAGCCAGTGAGCTTGAAATGGATATCAGTTTCCAGGTGGATGCCAGAGATGGAAACAGAGGTCGAAGAAGGAGAGAGAGGTATCGGAGATGGTCTTGATGATCTTAAGGTTGGGATGGAAGATGTTGGTGAAGTGGATGAACTGTTCGAGCTCCTTGTGGGAGCAAGAGGCGGCGCCGATACAGTCATCAATGTAACGGAGGAAGAGGTGGCGTTTGGGGCCCATATAGGTGCGGAAGAGGGATTGTTCCACGTCACCTACAAAGATGCAGGCATAACTTGGGCCCATGCGGGCACCCATGGCCACCCCTCTTGTCTGCAGGAAGTGGGAGGAATTGAAAGAGAAGTTGTTGACGGTGAGGACGAGTTCGGATAAGCGGATGAGGGTGTCAGTGGACGGGGACTGGTCGGTCCTGCGGGACAGGAAGAAGCAGAAGGACTTTATGCCATCTGTATGGGGAATGCAGCTGTAGAGGGACTGGATGTCCATGGTGAAGATGAGGTGTTGGGGACCAGGGAATTGGAAGATTTGGAGGAGGTGGAGGGTGTGAGTGATGTCCATGGCATCCCCGCATCTTTGACCTGTCTGTCTCCTTTCCACCTATCTTCTCCTTTATCCATCTTCTATCCACCTCCCCCTCTCCCTATTTATTTCAGAATCCCCTTCCTCTTCCCCATTTCTGAAGAAGGGTCCAGGCCTGAAACATCAGCCTTCCTGCTCCTCTGATGCTGGTTGGCCTGCTGTGTTCATCCAGCTCTACACATTGTTATCTCAGATTCTCCAGCATCGGCAGCTCCTACTATCTGAGAGAAAAACATGTACTCCCTCTTGGACCAATTGGAAAGGCTACTGGATCCTATAAATTCACCCTCTCCCTCTAGCATTGATGAGTCCTCACGACCGGAGATGGACATGATGGATGTAGCTGCCTCAATGCCTTTACCCCTGGAATGTCAGTGGAATTTTATCGAGGTGCTTATGACACAAGGGCCAGTTGCCATGTATTACTCGCTGCTTGTGTTGGATGCTGAGTAAGAGCGACCTGCCCCAGTGCTAAAGCACCTCCAGGAGGTTCTCCAAGATAAATGACTGGCCTATGTCCTCAGACGCAGACAGGGAGGGATGTAGGGATTGTAATGAGGTCAGCCAGGTGGACCTTATAGAATTTGAGTTCCCTGATTGGGGCTATTAATCTGCTCCAATTCAGGAGCCCTGGCTGACAAGTATAAATAGGACAATCATAGGTTCTGATCATTCTGAGAGCTGACTTGGACTGAGCCAGTACTCAAGTTGAGGACTGGTCATGTGTAAATAAAGGATGGCCTGGTAACAGAATACTGGTCTCAGTGGAATTATTTCACTACTTTAGCTGTATGTCCTTAAAGAAATAGTCTCTGAAAATGGGTTTATCATATTCATTCCTCTGAAAGTTTGTGCACAAAGACAAACAAAACAGGGGAACATTGTTTACTGCTCAGAGGTGACACTCTGATATCACCATTTGAGGGGAACAACAGGAGTTTTATCTCATATCCAAGAATCTGATTTTATCATTCTCTGAGTTTCTCACTTTTCTCACTTGACATCATGGAGGGGAAATTTCTGCTCTGCACCTACTCAATTTATTAGCATTCTTTGAGGGAGTAATGTGTGATAAATGAAAGCTACGTGAGAGGTTATTGAGAATGCCACCACACGCAAGTTCCTCTCAAACATCTCACTTATCTTGCTTAGAATTACGTATCACTGTTCCTTGAATGTTGCTGAGTCAAAATACAAGACCTCCCTCGCTAACAACATTATGAGTATACTGAAGAAATGATTGTAGCAGGTTAATAAGGCAGCTCACCATCACCTTCTCAAAAGCATTAAGGTTAAACTATAAATGGTGGCACAGCCAGAGAAGCCCCTATTGCTGGATAAATAAAACCAATTTAAAGACATTATGATATAGAAAGTAACATATTGGAATAGATAGAAGACTGCCTGCCTAAGAAAAAGCAGAAAGTGAACATGAAACAGGTATTTTTTTGACTCAGGAGATGTATTAAGTTGTGTATCACAGAGATAGGAGCTGGGACTACAAACTTCTACAATTTGTGTAAGCTGTTTCGATAAAGGCACCGAAGGTGCGGTTAAATTGTTAAATTTGCTGATAATTCAAAGGTAGATAGTTGTGAAGAGGACATTAAGTGGATGTGGACAGGTTTAGTGAATGGGCAAATAGAGCACGTTGTGGGAAAATGCGAAATTGTCCATTGTGGCAGGAAGAATCTTACAAATAGAAATGATCTAAAATGGTAAGAGATTGCAGTACTCTGAGATGCGAGAGATGTGGGTGTCTATTTGCAATTTTTTTAAAATAATCTGTTTGTGGGACATGTGCATTGCAGGCTAAGCAGCTTTTATTGTGAAGAGTCAACCACATTGCTGTGGGTCTGGAGTCACAAAGACGTGTGGATGGCAGATTCCCTTCCCTAAACCAGATGAGTTGTTAAGACAATAGTTACAAGTTGGTCTTTAGGCCAGGTCTTCATTTTTCTGACTTTTATCAAATTCAAACTTCACCACCTGCAATGCTGAGATTCAAAGCTATGTCTCCAAAACACTGGCCTGTGCTTGTCCAATTAATACAGCAGTACCTTCTAAAAAGCTGGTACATAGATGCAGCAAGTAATTAGGAAGTATAATTGAAGGCTAATGTTGATGGCAAGAGGAATTAAATTCAAATGTAAGAAGGTTATGCAGTTGTACAGGATGTTGGTGTAGCCACATCTGAAGGACTGCTCACAGTATTGGTCTCATCTGTAATCTAATTTGGCCTTAAAAGTAGCCTAATGTGCATTACCTTATCAAACAACTTCTGGAAATCCAAATATATTCCATCCAGTGCTTCCTTTTATCCATCATACTTATCACTTCCTCAAAGAATTCTAACAAGTTTGTCAGGCATGACTTCCCCTCTGTTTCACCGTGCTATGTGCTTCTGAATGCTCAGCTGTGTTTACCAGACGGATTCATGGAATGGTCAGGTTGTCCTATTAGGATGTGTTGGGCAGGCTAGGCATGTTTCCATTGACATAGGCACAGGGTGGCACAATGATTCAGTAGTTAGCAATACTTCCCCACAGTAGCAGGGACCCTCGTTCAATTCCAGCCTTGGGTGACTGTCTATATGGAGTTTGCATGGTTTCCCTGAGTCTGCGTGGGTTTCCTCGAAGTGTAAGTGCTGGTGTTGCACTGAGGTGGGAAAAGTCAGAAGTTACACAACAGGTTTACTTGAAATCACAGTCTCACCTGACAAAAGAACAGCATTCCAAAAATTTGTAATTCCAAATAAATCTGTTGGACTATAATGTGGTGTATTGCGACTTCTGTCTTAGTCCAGGTTAGGTGGATTGGCCATGCTAAGTTGCTTGTAGGATGTGCAGGCTATGAAGTTACGATACGAAGTTGGGTCACATTGTGGGCAGTGTGGAGGGCTGTTCTAGGTTACAAATGGACATGGATAGGATGCAGAACTGGGCTGAGAAGTGGCAGATGGAGCTTGACTCTGAGAAGTGTGAGGTGATTCGTTTTGGAAGGACAAATTTGAAAGCAGAATACAGGGTTAACGGAAAGCTTCTTGGCAGCGTGGAGGAGCAGAGGGATCTTGGGGCTCATGTTCACAGTTCCCTGAGAGCTGCCACCCAGGTGGATAGAGTTGTTAAGAAGGCGTCTGGTGTGTTAACTTTCATTAATAGAGGGATTGAGTTCAAGAGCTGTGAAGTTATGCTCCAGCAATACAAAAACCTGGTTCGACCACATCTGGAGTATTGTGTCCAGTTCTGGTCGCCTCATTACAGGAAAGATGTGGAAGAGTTGGAAAAAGTGCAGAGGATGTTGTCTGGAATGGAGGGAAGGTCTTATGAGAAAAGGTCGAGAGAGCTAGGGCTTTTCTTTTAGAACAACGAAGGATGAGAGGTGATTTGATAGAGGTATACAAAATGATCAGAGGTATAGATACAGTGGACAGCCAATGGCTTTTTCCTAGGATGGTGGTAGCTTTTACGAAGGGGCACATTTTTAAAGTGAAAGGAGATAGATATCGGGGAAATGTCAGAGGTAGGTTCTTTACTCAGAGAGTGGTTGGGACGTGGAATGCGTTGCCGGAGAGGGTAGTGGAGTCGGCCTCATTAGGGGCATTTAAGCAGCTATTAGATAATAGCTGTTGTATGTTATGGGGATGGCTTGTGAGTGTTTGGAACTCTCTTCCTCAAAATGTGATTTAAAAAAAAGCAATGTTGGATATTTTTGAGACAGGGATGAACAGAGTTTGATTAATCAAGTGGGTGAAAGGTGGGTGGGATTGAGCAGTAAATAAAGCAGCCACTATCCTGTTGAATGGAGAAACAAGCTCAAGTGGCCATAGAACATAGAACATTACAGCACACTACAGGCCCTTCGGCCCTCGATGTTGTGCCGACCTGTCATACCGATCTCAAGTCCATCTAACCTACACTATACCATGTACGTTCATATGCTTGTCCAATGAAGACTTAAATGTACTTAAAGTTGGCGAATCCACTACCGTTGCAGGCAAAGCATTCCATTCCCTTACTACTCTCTGAGTAAAGAAACTACCTCTGACATCTGTCCTATATCTTTCACCCCTCAATTTAAAGCTATGCCCCCTCGTGCTCGCCATCACCATCCTAGGAAAAAGGCTCTCCCTATCCACCCTATCTAACCCTCTGATTATCTTATATGTCTCAATTAAGTCACCTCTCAACCTTCTTCTCTCTAATGAAAACAGCCTCAAGTCCCTCAGCCTTTCCTCGTAAGACCTTCCCTCCATACCAGGCAACATCCTAGCAAATCTCCTCTGCACCCTTTCCAAAGCTTCCACATCCTTCTTATAATGCGGTGACCAGAACTGTACACAATACTCCAAGTGCGGCCGCACCAGAGTTTTGTACAGCTTCACCGTAACCTCATGGTTCCGGAACTCGATCCCTCTATTAATAAAAGCTAAAATACTGTATGCCTTCTTAACAGCCCTGTCAACCTGGGTGGCAACTTTCAAGGATCTGTGTACATGGACACCGAGATCTCTCTGCTCATCTACACTACCAAGAATCTTACCATTAGTCCAGTACGTTGCATTCCGGTTACTCCTACCAAAGTGCATCACCTCACACTTGTCTGCATTAAACTCCATTTGCCACCTCTCAGCCCAGCTCTGCAGCTTATCTATGTCTCTCTGCAACCTACAGCATCCTTTGTCACTATCCACAACTCCACCGACCTTAGTGTCGTCTGCAAATTTACTAACCCATCCTTCTACGCCCTCATCCAGGTCATTTATAAAAATGACAAACAGCAGTGGACCCAACACCGACCCTTGCGGTACACCACTTGTTAACTGGTCTCCAGGATGAACATTTCCCATCAACTACCACCCTCTGTCTTCTTTCAGCAAGCAAGTTTCCGATCCAAACTGCTATATCTCCCACTATCCCATTCTACAATTCCCATTATGTACAATAGCCTACTGTGGGCAACCTTATCGAAAGCCTTGCTGAAATCCATATACACCACATCAACCGGTTTACTCTCATCTACCTGTTTGGTCACCTTCTCAAAGAACCTAATTGAGGGGACCTAATTGAGGTATACAAGATAATGAGAGGCATAGATAGAGTTGATAGCCAGAGACTATTTCCCAGGGCAGAAATGGCTAGCACGAGGGGTCATAGTTTTAAGCTGGTTGGTGGGAAGGGGAGATTTTGAAGCTGGTGAAGTCCACATTGATACCATATGGCTGCAGGGTTCCCAAGCGGAATATGAGTTGCTGTTCCTGCAACCTTCGGGTGGCATCATTGTGGCACTGCAGGAGGCCCATGATGGACATGTCATCTAAATAATGGGAGGGGGAGTTGAAATGGTTCGTGACTGGGAGGTGCAGTTGTTTATTGCGAACCGAGCGGAGGTGTTCTGCAAAGCGGTCCCCAAGCCTCCGCTTGGTTTCCCCAATGTAGAGGAAGCCACACCGGGTACAATGGATGCAGTATACCACATTGTCCAGTTTACCTGCAACTCCACTCCACCACCAATGTTGGTATCACCTGCAAACCTACTAATTGTGCCTCCTATATTCACATCATAATCATTCATATAAATGACAAAAAGCAGTGGACCCAGCATTGATCCTTGTGGCACACTGCTGGTCACAGGCCTCCAGTCTGAAAAGCAACCCTCCACCACCACCCTCTGTCTCCTACGTTTTTCCACTGGCTATCAAATCTATCCTGAATAACTCTGTCTTGCAGTTTCCTCACCAACTGAAGCAAAACTGAATGGTTTATAATTGCTGGCCTTATATTTTATCCGATTTTTGAACAAGGGGAAATTTTTGCTGTTTTCCAATCTCATGTATCTCCCCCTACTCCTGGGACATTGATAGGTTAAAATCAGTGCCTTTGCAATTTCTTCTCTCACCTCCTTCGACATCTTTGGATATATCTCATCCATTCCCAGTGCCTCATCAACTTTAAATAACTCCAAAAAACTCAAAGCCAAATGATTGGATTCAGAACTAGATATCTACTGTGGTTGTCAGCAATTTGACTGACAGCAAATCTCATGGCTATGATAAATCACCACAATATATTCTTTGCTTGCAGGCCTTTGGCCACTGTTTTATTTTATTTGACTTAATATTTTCAAATAAACCCCTAATCTCTGTATGGAGTTGTATTTCTGTGTTGTGTGTATGTGTCTTATATGTGGGATTAAGGGAACATTGTTTGATTCCGGAACAAAGCTGCTAACTAATGTTTTCTGCAAGTTTGTTCCCAATAAATGGATCATTTTGAATTCATTAAGGAAGCCTGGTGAACAGTTCATTTTGTTCAGGGTAGTAGCACAAAAGAGAAGCAATACCATTTTGGTATTTGAAGCAACACACTTATAATGATAGCATGTACAAACTTGTACAAGACACTTGTTAGACCTTAGCTGGAATATTGATTACAGTTATAGGTTCCAAATTATAGAAAAGATGCAAACGAATTATAGAGTGCACAGAAGCGACTTTCTAGAATGTGTTCACAAATGAGAAACTTCAGCCATGAGCCAAGATTTAAGGGCGGCACAGTGGTTAGCACCGTTGTCTCACAGTGCCAGGGACCTGGGTTCAATCCCACACTCAAGTGACTGTCTGTGTGGGGTTTCCTCCCACATTCCAAAGATGGGCAGAATAGATGGCCTGGTCAAGCTAAATTGCCCCATAGTGTTCAGGGAGGTGTAGGCTAGGCGTGTTAGACAAGGAAAATGTAAGGTTATAGGATAAGTAATGAAACAGTTTGAAGGGATATGGGCTAGGAACAGGCAGGTGGGACTAGTTTGGCCTAGGATAATGTTTGGCATGGACTGGTTGGACCGAAAGGTCTGTTTCTGTGCTGCATGGCTCTATGTTGAAGAAAATAGTAAGTGAGACGAGATCTGAGATGTTTAGTTACTAATGGTTGAAGATTTATGGACAGGAAGGTGGAGATGGGCTGAGATGAGAACAGCCATGATCGTATTAAATGGCAGAGCAGGCTGAATTACTCCTAGTTCTTATGTGTTACTGAAAAATCCCTGATTCAGATTACAATTCGAGCGAACAAAGTACTGGCAAATGATGAAAGAGTCTCTGACACAGCTCAATGTTGTCTAATGGGTAAAGCTTTTTACTTGCGATCTAACCCTTTTAGAGTGACTGATCCTCAGATTTACAGCTCGTAAGTTTCACATTTTTTGTTGAGTTCTAATCTGTGTGGAGGACTATTTATTTTTTAAGATCAGAAGGTTGATGTTGCAGTGATTGTAATAAGGTCAGCCAGGTGGCTCTCTGATGAAGGGTCTAGGCCCGAAACGTCAGCTTTTGTGCTCCTGAGATGCTGCTTGGCCTGCTGTGTTCATCCAGCCTCACATTTTATTATCTTGGCCCTCATAGAATATGAGTTTCCTGATTGGGACTGTAAGCCTGTTCCAATCAGGGAGCCCTGGCTGACAGATGGAAACAGGAGTGTCAGGGATTCTGTTCAGTCTGAGAGCTGGCTCTGAGGGAGTTGGTGTCAGGGACTCTCCAAATGTAAATAAACAGTGACTTGGAAACGGAATACTCTTCTCTGTTGAGTTTTTGAGCGTCAATGAGAGAAAAGCATGGTCCTGAAGAAACTTGCTCGCAGCAGTTGACTTTGAGTTGCGGAAGCATTTCTGGCAGCACGCCATTATTTTGAAAACTTGACTTGTTGATCCTGCTGTCAAAGGCTGGGCTGAGTATGTGAAAAGAATGAGTTATTTTCTCCAGCCAAATGGCATTGGTGGGGAGGGGGGGTGGTGATGAAAAGCAACAAGTAATTCTCCTGACAGATTGTGGACCTGCAGGTTTTTCGGTTATTAGGAGCCTAACTTTCCCAGTGGTATCACTTGGTAAAACCTTTCAAGCGTTGATAGATATGACTAAGGAATATTGTGACCCCAAGCCTCCTTTAATTCTGAGACACTATCAGTTTTATTTGATAGTTTGAGAACAGGAGAACCCTTATTCTGGATTCTTGACATGATTAAGATGACTGGCAGCGGCATGTGACTTTATTTTAACCCTTGATGAGATACTGAGAGACCGATTGATATGTGGGAATAATGATGTGAGTATAGAAAAGCACCACTAGCTGAAGCCCAACTGAACTTCAAACTACGACTGCAACTGGCTTTATCTGTGGAAAATGTGATAACTGGAATTTATGAGTTGCAGGGTTTTCCAACAGAAGTGGAGGACCTCATCAGTCCGACTGAGCTTGGGGAAAACCACCTGAGTGAAGGCAATTGCTTAGCCTCACTCAGGACATATCCTGAATGGAGGGACTCTAGATCAGCCCACTGTAAAACTGCGCAACAAAACCAATATTTTCTTCAGGGTCTGGGCTGGTAAGCTATTGTAGTTGCTGCTGGTATGTGGAGTGCAGGCAGCAAAAGCTTCCCACTTGACCTGAGTAAGAGAACTCATAGACCAGTATCCAGGAGAGCGCAAACCCTGGGAAGTCCTCCCAAATTTGGTTTGGAACAGCTAAATTGCTTAGCAACTTCCAAATCAGAACAATCAAAATAAACATCTGGTTAAATGGCCACAATAGAAGTTGCTGGAAAAGCTCAGCAGGTTTGGCAGCAACTGTGAAGAAAAAAATCGGAGTTAAGGTTTCAGGTCCGGAGGAAGGGTTACCGGACCTGAAACATTGACTCTGATTTTTTTTCTTCACAGAAGTTGCCAGAACTGCTGATCACTTCCAGCAACTTCAGTTTTTGTTCCTGATTTACAGCATCCACAGGTTTTTTGGATTTAAATTAGTTAAGTGGTCATCCGGATAAGGTGTGGCTGTTTGATCACAGTACTCGTCTTTAACAAAGTTCACTCTGGATTCCAAACTGTAAATTTGCACAAAGCCTTGACCAGTCTGAGAGCCTATACTGGGGAACCTTTACACATTAAGAATACAATTTCAACTTTGGTCTCTGACAAGAAGCAGCTGGTCCAGTTACCATTGATTGTAGTAAAGGGCTCAGGCCAACTAGTAGGGCAAAATTGGTTGAGAAATAGTCACTTTGATTGACTTAAATTTTTTTGATTAAAAACAAGTGGCTGCCTGAGTGAAGTCCTAATGAATTTTTCAGGAAGGTTTAGGGACTATCAAAGAGGCCAAAGCCACCTTGCACGCTGACCAGGAGGCAATTCTGCAACGCCCAACCAGTACCATTTATCTTATGGGCAAAAGTAGAAGCAGAATTCAGAAGGTTGGAAAGTGAAGGAATCGTCAAACCAGTCCAGTTTGCAGAATGGTAGCACCAGTCATATCGACTGTGAAGCCTGACAGATTGGTTTGCCTTTGTGGGGATTTTAAATGAACGATAAACCGCTTTTCACAGCTGGATAAATAACCCAATCCCTCCCACAGAGGATTTAGACACAAAGCTGGCAGGGGGCGCTGTCCTTCACAAAACTGGACATCAGCCATTTGTACTTGCAAGTGTGGTGAGGTGATTCCCAGAAGTGTTATAATTAATGCCTGTCGGTGTGTGTGCTAATATATAGGACTGCTAGAACAGTACAGCACAGTACAGGCCCTTTGGCCCACAATGTTATGCCAAATTTTTGCCCTAAACCTAAGGCTTACCTAATGTCCTCTCCTACCTTATTCTATCATCCATATGGCTATCTAATAGCTGCTTAAATGCCCCTTAGTTAGAACATAGAACATAGAACAGTACAGCACAGAACAGGCCCTTCAGCCCACGATGTTGTGCCGACCGTTGATCCTCATGTATGCACCCTCAAATTTCTGTGACCATATGCATGTCCAGCAGTCTCTTAAATGTCCCCAATGACCTTGCTTCCACAACTGCTGCTGGCAACGCATTCCATGCTCTCACAACTCTCTGCGTAAAGAACCCGCCTCTGACATCCCCTCTATACTTTCCTCCAACCAGCTTAAAACTATGACCCCTCGTGTTAGCCATTTCTGCCCTGGGAAATAGTCTCTGGCTATCAACTCTATCTATGCCTCTCATTATCTTGTATACCTCAATTAGGTCCCCTCTCTTCCTGGACCAAAGAGGCTGTTTCCATGCTGTACATCTCTATGACTTTGTGTAGGTTACTTCATGAGTCAGTACTGTTAAGAGAAATGCATGTCTGTCTAACTTGCTGGAGATTTTTTGGACAGTTTATAGAAAAAGTTACAGAATCTATTTGGCCCATTGAGTTCACACTGACTCTCCAAACAGACCCAACCCTTCCCTATCCCTGTACCCCTGCATTTCCTTTGGCCAATCCATCTAACTTGCACATCTTTGTACTGTGGGAGGAAACTAGAGCACCCAGATGAAACCCATGCAGACACAGGGAGAATATACAAACTCCACACAGACAGTCACCCGCAAGTAGAATCAAACCTAGGCCCCTGACACTGGGAGGCAGTTGTGCTAACCACTGTGACACCATGCCTCTTGGTAGTGAGGGAAAACACTTCCAAAAGGCATTCAATGAAGTGCTGCACAATAGACTTGTGAGCAAAGTCACAGGCAATGGAATAAAATGGGCATTAGCAACGGGAGACAACATTGGCTGTAGTTAAGGTGTACACCATGGTATAGTCTCAGTGCTGTTGGAGGGTGAAGGCCAACACCTTGCTGATACAACCTCAGAGAGTCCGTCCTTGGAGGTGGGACCGGTACAGAGTGCTTCAAGGATGCGACCTCTTTCTGTTACAGAGTGTTGGCTGGTACTACAGCCTGCAGAGGAGAAGGGAGAGCTTGAGTTGAGGTATTTGCAGAACCCCTCATGCAGAACTGTACGTTTGCCACATCCAAGAAAAACAGAGGTACTGTCGCTTACAGAGCCAGCAGCTCTTTGGTCTCTCCCCGTTGCCTCAGGAACAGTCCCGGTCTTCCTCAACCATCTGGATAGCCTCTTCCTTGAAAAGGGGAGGAGCTTGATATCTGTTCATCACCCCATCACCTTCCCTTCCCACACCAACCCCACCCAGATCTTCTCATGGCCCTCTCCAGATTGTTTCTTTTTAAATTCACTCATGAGATGTGGACATCTCTGGTTAGGCCAGCATTTATTGCCCATCCCTAATTGCTCAGAGGGCATTTAAGAGACAACTATATTGCTTTAGGTCTGGAATCACAGGTAGGTAATGACAACAGATTTCCCTGCTTTATGTGAACCAGATAGGTTTTTCCTGACGTTGGTTCCATAGCCATCATTAGACCCTTAATTCCACATTCTTCATTAAAGTTAAATTCCACCATCAGCCACGGTAGTATTTGAATCCAGGTCCTCAGTACATTTACTGACATCCTGGATTAATATTATACCAATAATACTGCTCGGCCATGACTTCCACTGGTTATGGGCCAGTTTTCCTTGCAATCGGGGACAAAGCCTGGTGTGTACAGATGAGTCTTAGTCCGGCTTGGGGGAGAGTGAGCTCTCTTTGGGACGTTCAGAGCATCTGCAGGTTCATGGCTGTAAAGGATTGCAATATTTGATATTTGTTATTTCTCTATTTTTCTGCTTTTATGTTAAGAAGCCTGTGCTGAATTTTTTAACTTATTTCTCTATTTCTGTAACTAAGATTTTGTATCTAAGCTGGCAGCATTGTGGTGACATTGTACACTTTTCACCGTTCTCCTGTACCCTGTGCTGAGTACACGTGACAATAAAACCCAAATGTACGATGAGAATGGCTGCCAGAGCAATTTGCATAACCATGCAAAGTGGTGAAGTGTCCCCAGTGAGTCAGTAGGAAATGGAGGAAGACTTAGTAAGTTTAGGAGGATAAATGGAGAGTGGACCCCTTGAGTGAGGCTGAGGGTGAGAGCAAGGCCTGTAGGCTATTAGGCTTTGTGAGTCCTCATGTATATTCAAGGCTGAGACAGACAGATTCTCGAACCGTTGGAGAATGAAGGGTTATGGGGAAAATGCTGGAGGGATATCGAATGAGCCAAGACCCCGTAGAGTGGCTGACCAGGCTTGAAGTCAGGCTTCTACTTATCAACTACAGATCTGTCTTCAGCACTGCAATCCCAATCAAACTAATCTCCAAACTCCGTCACCAAGGTCTCTGCTTCTCTCTGTGCAACTGGATCCATGACTTCCTGATCCACCGAATGCAATCAGAGAAGATAAGCAACAACACATTCTCACCACCAGCGCCCCCACAAGGATGCGTAGTCAGCCCCTTAGTTTTCTCCCAGTACATCATTACTGTGTGGCCAAATTTCATCTGAACTCTATCTACAAACTCACCACTGTAATAGGCCGAATATCAAAGAATGCCAAGTCAGAATATAGGAAGGAGATGGAATGCTTGGTGACATGATGCAAAGAAAGCAACCTCTCCCTCAATGTCAGCAAAGCTAAAGATCTGATCATCGACTTCAGGAAGAAAGGAGGAGGACACACCCCTATCTACGTTTACATCAATGGAGCTGAGATGGCGATAGACAAAAGTGTCAAATTCCAAGGAGTAATGATCACCAGCAATCTATCCTGGACCACCCATGTTGAAAGTTAAGAAAGCACGACAACACCTCTTCTTGCTCAGGATGCTAAGGAAATTTGGCATGTCCTCAAGAACTCTCATCAATTTTTCTAGATTCACCACAGAAAGCATCCTATTTAGGTGCATTATGGTCTAGAACGATAACTATCCTGCCCAGGATCGTAAGAAACTACAGAAGGTTGTGGGTACAGCCCAGACCATCACGGAAGCCGACCTCCCATCCATGGGCTCCATTTACATTTCTCATTTCCATGGAAAGGCTGCCAACTTCATCAAAGACTTTAGTTATAATATCTTCCAACCTTTTCCATCTGCTTAAATACGTGTACTAAAAGGTTCAAGAACAGCATCTTCCCAGCTGTTAATAAATTTCTGAGTGGACCTCTCAAATTTCAAATCTAATGTTGCTCTTGCTTCTTGTGCACCTTCCTTGCAGACGTAACTTTGTGTTCCTCACTCTGCCCTATCACCCTGTCATCTTTGTGTCTTTGTTTGTTATCATCTGCTGTGCTGCACATAAAGCAAAACTTTTCACTGTACTCAGTAACAATTAAAAGTCAAATAAACTTGAGGGGCTGAATGGCCTACTCCTGTTCCTACTTCATGAAGGTTCCAACAGAGACAAGAACCTCAACTTTTTCATCATGTGATTCACTGAGTAACTTGAGAAGCATCATGTTTACACAGATAGTGAATCAAAAAGCATGTGATTGCATGTGACCTGAGGTCAGGACAGTGGCTGATTGAGTGACATCCACTATGCTCACTGACATATTTCAACATGAAAATAGAAAGTTTCACCCTTTGTGTGTTTTCAAACGTAACTCCTGAAAGGTCTGGCACTAAGTTTTGTTCTGTGCCCAGCTCTCCCAACCAGGTATCCCCAACCAATTTCTGTGTGATTTATTTGGTGTACTAATGTCCTGAAATTTTCAATCAAATCCCCTCTTAACTTGCTAAGTCCCAGGAAGTTGAACTCCGATATGTGTAACCTCCCTTCAAAATTTAGACATGGGCATTCAGATATCATTGTGATAACTCAAAGCTGCATTTGCTCAGAGCCAATATGTCCTTCCTAAGGTGTGATACATACAGCTGCTCATTATAACTCGGGTTATAGTCCACGTAAGGACTTTAATCAAGATTTCTATCTTCATATTTTCTAGTTTTCAAGTGTCCCAATATAAAAGCTACCATTTGATTTTTTTTGTGGTGTCCATTGTATAATCATTATCGATGGCACTTCTGTTTTTCCTTTATTCATTAACAGGATGAGGGCGTCTCTGGCCAGGCAGCATTCATTGCCCATCCCTAATTTCAGATTCAATCACATTGCTGTCGGCCTGGAGTCACGTGTCGGCCAGACCAGGTGAGGATGGCACTTGCCTTCCCTAAAAGATGTTAGTGATTCAAATGTTTTTAACCAAAACTTGGCAATGGATTCATAGTCATCATTAGACTTTTAATTCCGTATTTTTTCTTTATTAAATTCAAATTCCACCATCTAGTGTGATAGAATTTGAATGCAGGTCCTCAGAATGTTGTCTGGGTCTCTGCATTAACAGTCTTATAATAATACCACTCGACCATCACCTCCCATCTAGATGCTCAAATCTCTTTCCACCTCTAGTTTCTACACTAAAACACTTCTATTTTGTTTTGGTCCAAAGTGAATAACCTCACAGATTTGCTTGCATTGTAATGTCGATTAACAACACGATGATATAATGTAGATTACAATTACTGAAATTCACCAAAGATCCTCAGACAGCACCTTCCAAACCCACGGCCACTTCCATCTAGAAGGACTTGGGCAGCAGATACATGGGAACAACACCCCCTGCCAGTTCCCCTCCAAGTCCCTCACCATCCTGACTTGGAAATGTATCGCCGTTCCTTCAGTGTCACTGCGTCAAAATCCTGGAATCCACATACAGCACATGGACTGCGGCAGTTCAAGAAGGCAGCTCACCCCCACCTTCTGAAAGGGGTAACTAGGGACTAGCAATAAATATTGGCTCAGTCAGCGACACCCACATACAATGGGTGATTAAAAAGAATCCTTTCCCTACAGTTTTGCCCATTTATTTAACCTCTCAATCTTAAATATTCTAACCACATGTTTTGACAGCCAAATAACCATTCTTATTGATATTCAGAGAAAATGGTGAGCAGTTTTCTCAGATAATAAAATGTGAAGCTGGATGAACACAGCAGTCCAAGCAGCATCTCAGGAGCACAAAAGCTGACGTTTCAGGCCTAGACCCTTCATCAGAGAGGGGGATGGGGTGAGGGTTCTGGAATAAATAGGGAGAGAGGGGGAGGCGGAACAAAGATGGAGAGAAAAGAAGAAAGGTGGAGAGGAGAGTATAGGTGGGGAGGTAGGAAGGGGATAGGTCAGTCCAGGGAAGACGAACAGGTCAAGGAGGCGGGATGAGGTTAGTAGGTAGTAGATGGAGGTGCGGCTTGGGGTGGGAGGAAGGGATGGGTGAGAGGAAGAACAGGTTAGGGAGGCAGAGACAGGCTGGACTGGTTTTGGGATGCAGTGGGTGGAGGGGAAGAGCTGGGCTGGTTGTGTGGTGCAGTGGGGGGAGGGGACGAACTGGGCTGGTTTTGGGATGCGGTGGGGGAAGGGGAGATTTTGAAGCTGGTGAAGTCCACATTGATACCATTGGGCTGCAGGGTTCCCAAGCGGCATATGAGTTGCTGTTCCTGCAACCTTCGGGTGGCATCATTGTGGCACTGCAGGAGGCCCATGATGGACATGTCGTCTAAAGAATGGGAGGGGGAGTGGAAATGGTTTGCAACTGGGAGGTGCAGTTGTTTATTGCAAACCGAGCGGAGGCGTTCTGCAAAGCGGTCCCCAAGCCTCCGCTTGGTTTCCCCAATGTAGAGGAAGCCACACCGGGTACAATGGATGCAGTATACCACATTGGCAGATGTGCAGGTGATCCTCTGCTTAATATGGAAAGTCATCTTTGGGCCCTGTATCTCTGAAACAGTTTTCTCATTCATTTTTTTCTAGAAAAGAAAAGGATGCTGTAAACAGATAAACTCTCACCAAAATCCCAGTCTCAGTTACTGAGTCATTCTTGTTATTGCCTGATCATTCTTACACCTTTGACATTTTTGTTCTCAGTTTCGAGAGAGTCTATTTCTGCAAAAACTTCATGTGTTTCTGACCAAGCCACCACAGCCTATGACACGTTTCTGAAGAAGAGTCTCGACCCAAAACGTCAGCTTTCCTGCTGCTTGGCCTGCTGTGTTTATCCAGCTCTACACTGTGTTATCTCAGATTCTCCAGCATTGGCAGTTCCTACTATCTCTCCACAGCCTATCACACATGCAGTTTAGGTCTACATTTCTTTCTCCTTTCTCTTAGTCGCTGACAGCTTTTGCTCCTTTCCATTATTCTGTAACTTGTTTGGGAAACATTTAAGCGACAGAACTGTCATAGCTGCAGCAAGCATTATGTATATTATAGCTGTCTCCATCTTCTCCTTCTGGAATGAACCTTTCAGCCACTGACTCACTGCCTCGAAACCACTTTGTGTCATATCAACAATTAATAATCCCCTTTTTATGGTAGGCTTGATCCTGCTCTGTTACAGCTCTCTCATTAAACCCTTCATTGAACCCTGACAGTGTGGAAGCAGATCATTCACCCCCTGACCCTCTGAAGAGCATCCACCCAGACCTAACCCCCTGTATTTCCCATGGCTAATCCACACTTTAGCATGACCAGTCCACCCAACTTGCAAATCTTTGGACTGTGGGAGGAAAGCCATGCAGACACCGGGAGAACATGCAAATTCTGCGCAGACAGGTGCCCAAGGCTGGAATTGAACCCAGGTTGCTGATGCCAGGGGGAAGCACTACTTACCACTGTGCCACTGTGTGACCCTGGCATGATTAAATTCTCCAATTTGTTTAACCGTCAGGCTGCCTAATCACGTGGAAGGCATCGCCACTCATTATCAGTCACTGGACTTCATAAATGTCTAGTTCACTGATTTTTCAAGCATCCAGGAAATGTAATTTGTCTGATCATTCAAATCTCTATCAGCTACCATCCCTCCTGAATGTTTAGTTTGTATATGCTTTAAACAGATTCATGAAATAGTTGATAATTCACATCATTTATTATTGACAAGGGTTTAATTTGTACATTTCATAAATATTTACTCATATGCGGGTTTCATGAAGCAGGTACCTTGTCTGAACAACACATAGCTGCAAAGATAACAAATGTTTATTCCAATTTATCAAGTACAAACATGGTTCCATTTTTTTGTTAGAAATGATCTGTTTTTTGCTTGAGTTCATAGCAAACACTTGTCTATTGCAGCAGGCCTTTTAAAATACCCTATTCTAAATGCCATGGCTCTTGCCACCCTAATGATGGTTTATAATATTCTTGTGGTTTGGGGCAGTTGTGGTGTGTATTTGATGCTCCAAGCAAACACTGCAGAGGGACAGTTAGGTGCTATGTGTTGGTAGAGATACTAACAATTGAATCACGAAATCCTGGAATTCTTACAGCACAGTCCCTCTACTCTGTGTGGGCTCTCTGCTGGAGTGATTTAATCAGTCCCAGCGCGAGCGACACCCCCGACCTGTCCTCATTGTGTGCTAGCAACACGGTGCAAAAACAACAATCTCCCCACCAACATCAGCAAAGCGATGGAGCTGGTCACTGAATTCAGGAAGGGGACTGGAGGGCAGGATACCACTGTCGATATCAACGATTCTGAGGTGGAAGTGGTCGAGAGCTCAAGTTCCTGGGAATGACGAGCACCAACATTCTCTCCTGGTCCACACACGGTCAACATGACCGTCTAAAAAGCACAACAACATCTCTACTGCCTCAGGGAGCTCAGGAAATTCAGCAAGGACTCTTACCAGTTTTTATAGATGCACCATAGAAAGCATCTTATCTGAATGCATCACAGCTTGGTACAGCAACTGCTCTGCCCAAGATCGCAAGAAACTACAGAGAGTTGTGAACACAGCCCAGTCCATCACACAATCCAGTCTTCCTTCCATTGAATCGATCTATACTTCCCGCTGCCTGGGAAAGCAACCAACATGATCAAAGATCCATCCCACCCTAGTTATACTCTCTTCCACCTTCTACCATTGGGCAGAGGTTACAAAACTTTGAACACACTCTGATCATATTCAAGAACTGCTTCTTCCCTGCTGTTATCAAACTTACAAAACGATCTTTCAAATGTTAATGTTGATCTGTCTCTCTCTGCACCTTCTCTGTGGCTGTAACACTGTTTTCTGCTGCCCTGTTTCATTTTATATGGTATGATCTGCCTATAGAGCACGTAAAAATATACTTTTCATTGTATCTCAGTACATGTGACAATGATAAATTAAATCATAGTCACTCAACAAATGTGTTCTCTTCTGGTGCTTATCCAATTCTCTTTCGAAAGGCAGTGTCAGACCATACATCCAGGAATCACTTTCCAAATCCTAACCACTTGCAGTCTGGGTTACCACATGACACCACTTGTTCTTTTGTAAATCATCTTAACTTGATGCCATCAGGACCTTGCTCCTTTTGCCAACAGTGTCCACTGTTGTCTAAGCCCCTTGTCATAAAGAACACCTCGATCAAGTTTCCCTTCCAGCTTCTCCAAAAAGAACAACCCTAGTTTCTCCAGACTTTCCAAGTAACTAAAATTTCTCAACCCCCGAATCATTTTCATCATAATTTCTGCACTGTCTCTAAAGCCCTAATATCTGTGACACAACTAAACAAACTAGCACAGACAGAGAGGAGGTTCTAAGACACTCAGCAAACTTAAATGTGGATAAACCTCCAGGGCCAGATGAAATGTATCCCAGGCTTTTGAGTGTTGCTGACACTGTTGGGATGGCATGGTGGTTAAATGGTTAGCACAGTGCCAGGAACCTGGGTTCAATCCCAGCCTTGGGCGAACATCTGTGTTGAGTTTGTACATTCTCCCCATGTCTGCGTGGGTTTCCTCCCACAGTCCAAAGATGTGTAGATTAGGTGAATTGGCCATGCTAAATTGCACATAGTGTTCAGGGATATGTGGGTTAGATGAATTAGCCATGTGAACTGCAGGGATAGGGTAGGGGTGAGTCTGTGTAGGATGCTCTTCAGAAAGTTGGTATGGACTTGTTGGGGGCTGAATGGCCTATTCCCATACTGTAGGGATTCTAGAAGGGAGACACTGTCAGTAATTATGAATTCCTCTCTGAACACAGGAGAGGTGCCAGAGACTTGCAGGACAGTCAGCATAGAACTATTATTCAAGAAGGAAGCAAGGGATAAACCAGGCCAGTCAGCCTAACCCCGTTGGTGGGGAAACTATTGGAAGCAATTCTGAGGGACAGAATTAATGCACATTTGAAGAGCGTGAGATTATTCAAGAACAGTCA
Source organism: Stegostoma tigrinum (assembly GCF_030684315.1). Lineage (NCBI taxonomy): Eukaryota > Metazoa > Chordata > Chondrichthyes > Orectolobiformes > Stegostomatidae > Stegostoma > Stegostoma tigrinum. The sequence goes on along the minus strand of NC_081363.1, from coordinate 5,316,143 downwards.
GTTTAGTTTTAAGGGGAGGTCATGTCTAACCAGATAGATGGAATTTTTTGACGAGGTGACCAGGTATGCAGATGAAGGCAATATTTTGATGGAGCCCACTTGGACTTCAGCAAGGCCTTTGATCAGGTCCACCATGGGAGACTGGTGGCAAAAGGTAAGAGCCTTTGGGACACCAGGAAACTCAGCATCTTGGATCTATAACTGGCTGACTGGCAGGAAGCAAGGAGTTACAGTTGGGGGTATTTGACTGGTGGGGAAATCTGTGTCCAGTGGGTTCCCACGTGGGTCAGTGTTCTGGCCCTTGCAGTTTAAGTATTATATAAATGATTTAGATTGAATGTAAAAGAGTTGATCAGTAAGTTTGAAGATGATACAAAAATTGGTAGGGGGTGAAACACCAAGAAGTATAGCTTTAGATTACAGGAGGATATAGACGGGCTGGTCAGATGGGCTGATCAGTGGCAAATGGAATTCAGTTTGGATAAATGTGAGATGTTGCACTTAGGCATGATCATCAAGGCAGAAGAAAAAATGGATGAACGCGAGGATCTTGGGAAGCACTGAGGATTAGAGGGACCTTGGCCTACATGTCCAGCCGTCCCTGAGGTCCTTGAAGTGGTTAAGAAGTCATATGGGCTATTTGCCTTTATTAGTTTTATAGTCATAGAGTCATACGGCATGGAGACAGAGTCTTCGGTCCAACTAGTCCATGTCGACCCTGTTCCCAAACTAAACTAGTCCTACCTGCCTGCGTTGGCCCATATCCCTCTAAACCTTTCTTATTCATGTCATTTTAAACATTGTAACTGTAGCTGCATCCACCTAGTTGAGGCACAGAGTTTTAAAGCACAGAGATTATAGTGGGACTGTATAAAAGTTCAGTTCTGAGGGAGGATCACTCTGCCCAAAACATTAACTCTGATTCTTTTCTTCACAGATGCTGCCGGACCTGCTGAGCTTTTCCAGCAAATACTATTTCTGTGCATACATGGTTTGTTTGGCCACAGCTAAGGTAATGTGTGCAGTTCTGGAATCCACACTCTAGGAAGGACGTGGTTGTAGAGGAGATTTACCAGGCTGTTACCTGGGATGGACAGTTTCAGTTACGAAGAGAGATTGAACAGACTGGAGAGATAATAGGAACTGCAGATGCTGGAGAATCTGAGGTAACAAGGTGTAGAGCTGGATGAACACAGCAAGCCAATGGCTCCTAAGATGCTGCTGGGCCTGCTGTGTTCATCCAGCTCCACACCTTGTTATCTCTTGAACAAACTGGAGTTGTTTTCCGAAGAACAGAGTAGAGTGAAGTGGGGAGGCGGGGGGTGGGGGGGGACATGATTGAGATGTACAGACAGGGTACACAGGAAGAAACATTTCCCCTTGATGGAAAGAAATGACCAGGGCTATACGTTTAAGGTAAGGGGCATGAAGTTTAGAGGGAATGTGAAGATAAACCTTTTTACCCAGACGATGGTGGGAAATCTGGATCTCACTGCTTTTAAGAGTGCGAGAGGCAGAAACCCTCATTACATTGATGAAGAATTTAAATGTGCAGTTATAATGCCACAAGGCTATGGGCCAAGTGCTGGAAAATGGGATTAGAATAGTTAGGTATAACACAGTGTGGAGCTGGAGGAACACAGCAGGCCAGGCAGCATCAGAGGAGCAGGGAAGTTGATGTTTTGGGTTGGAACCCTTCCTTGTGTTATCTCTGACGCCAGCATCGGCAGTTCTTACTATCCCTTGGAATAGTTAGGTGACTGACACAGCACAATAGACTGCAGAGCCTTTTTCTGTGCTGTGGAAGTCTATTACTTTATCCTTCCCAAAGTGCAATACCCAAAAATGGACGTAATTTTCTAGTTCAGGCTGAGTGACATTTTGTGGAAATTCACCACAATCTACTAGGATTTAATATTTATGTATCTGTTGATGAAACCTGCACTGACAACTACAATGATTTAAGTACATATACCCCAGGATCTCTCTGTCCCTGTAAACCTATTAGAATTTATCCTTTCCTTCCTTCCCAGCTTTACACGACCCAGCCTTCAATTTCATCTGTCTGCCCATTCCTCTGATATGTCTATATTATCTTTAATATTTGTCTTTTCATGTGTAATTTTTGCAAGTTTTGAAGTTTGACACTGTAAACCTGAGCCGAGGTCATTTTCTTACTCGTTTCTAAAATCTGACGTCCCAACACCGACCATTACAAACCCCATGACCTTATCACACACTGAAAAACAACTGCTCACGTGACTCTGCTCTCTGACATTTGTCTAACTTTGTAGATACTGTCACTCTCATTCTCTGGGCTTAGCTTTGTTGATCAGTATATTTTGTGGCACTTTATCAAATCCCATAGGACCACAATACTTAGGAGGGAGGTAAGCCATTCAGCCCATTGAGTCTGCCCCATTATTCAATGAGATCGTGACTGATCTGATAATCCTCAAACACACTTTACTTCCTTTCTTTTCCATTACCCTTGATTGACTTACTGATTAAAAATCAGTCCTCGAATATACTTAACAAGCCCTCTGCAGTTAGGTATGCCACAGATCCACTAGCCTCAGTGAGAATAAGTTCCTCCTCATCTTTTAGGTTTTGGAAATCTTTATGCAAAGCATCAATTGCATTGCCGTCATTCAGAAATTCAATTAAATTAGTTAAATATGATTAGTATTTAAACCCATTCTGTGACTCATTAATTAATCCACATGTTTGTTGAAGTGACTCTTACTTTTAACCTGGATTACTGTTTCTACAAGTTTTCCCATCAGTGAGAGTACATTACACAACCTCTGGCTTCTCGGAGTTATTGAACAAGGATGTAGCAATCCTAGTTTCCCCACCTCCTCTCCTATACTCTCCTCTCCACCTATCTTCTGCTCAATCCACCTTCGGTCCGCCTCCCCCTCTCTCCCTACTTATTCCAGAACCCTCTCCCCATCTCCCTCTCTGATGAAGGGTCTAGGCCCGAAACATCAGCTTTTGTGCTCCTGAGATGCTGCTTGGCCTGTGTGTTCATCCAGCTTCACACTTTGTTATCTTGGATTCTCCAGCATCTGCAGTTCCCATTATCTCTGATCCTCAATGTGTTCCCTTTTCAGAAAATATATATGGAATGTGAGCATCTCTGGCAAGACCAGTAATTGCTGCCCGTCCCTTACCATCCTTGAGAAAATGGTCATGGTGAGCCATGTTCTTGAATCACCACAGTCCATGTGGTATTCCTGCTGTTGTAGCAAAGGCTCAGTCTGAGGCTTCAATACCTGATTTCAGTCTGAGGAGATGGGCTGAGTTCTGACCAGTTCAAACCCATTTCCCATTACGAAGGAGTTGTCACATAACCCTGATCATGAGAAATATTGGGGCGGGTATAGTTATGACAAGGTGTCTGAATTAGTCAGTGCAGAGGATGGTGAGGAACGGAAGGTACTTAGCCACCATGTGACCAATCGCATGACTATGTCATTTTGTGTTAGCACTGACAGATAGCATCTCACCATACTCATAAGTCCCTGTTAATCTTTTATTGACACCTTCTGCAGCCAGGCCTCTTAAAATGTGTGCTTACATTGATCATCTCTGATATAATGCGCTGCATAAATTTTACAGCTGGAGCATCTAACCTTTAGGTCAGGCAATGGCCCCGCAGTATTATTGCTAACACTATAGATTTCTTGAAGAAAACTGGCAACCAGGGACCAATCGAAGCAGGAGCATTCCAGGGAGGAGATGGCCCAGTGGCATAATTACATTAATTTCTGGGGATCTGGGTTCGAATCCCTCCATGGCAGATGGTAGAATTTGAATTTAATAAAATATCTGAAATTAAGAATGTAATGATGACCATGAACCCATTTCTGAACAAGTTTGAACAGGACTTCTTCACCCCACAGAATCTCTGACCAATGCTGTACACCAGATACAATGATGACATTTTCTTCCTTTGGACTCATGGTGAGAATCACTGAAACAGCTGCGTAGCGATATCAACAAGTTTCATCCCACCATCAGACTTACCATGGACTACTGTTTAGAATCAGTCTCATTCTTTGACACATGCATCGCCATCAGGGATGGACACATCTGTATCTCACTCTACTGCAAGCCCACGGATAATCTCATGATGCTGCACTTCTCTAGCTTCCACCCAAAACATATTAAAGAGGTCATTCCCTACAGACAAGCCCTGTGCTTGTTCCCTGAGGAACGAGATGGACACCTGAAGCTGCTGAAGGAAGTCCTCATAGGAACAGGATATGATGCTCAACTCGTCGAAGACAGACACAAGATACAACGGATAGGGTATCCATCGTCATTCAGTACTTCCCGGAATCAGAGAGACTATGCCATGTTCTTCACAGCCTTCCAGATCTTTCCTGATACCTCCACTTCTCACCTTCAAGGAACCACCAGAACTTAAACAGACCATTGTTCACTGTAAACTACCCAGCCTTCGGGACAACATTGAGCACTACACCATACAACACTGTCATGGTAATGTCTGTAAGACATGTAAGATCATCACCACGAGACTACCATCACACATGGAAACACCACCCACCACGTGCACGGCAGATACTCATGTAACTCGGCCAACGTTGCCTATCTCATAAGTGGGCAGGGATGTCCTGAGGATGGTATATTGACAAAACTATGCAGATGCTACAACAGCATTGACACCAACAACAATTGTCAGACAGGAACATTCCCTCCCAGTGGGGAAACACTTTAGCGCATCAAGGACATTCAGACTCAGATCTTTGGGTAAATGTCCTCCAGGGCGGACTTCGGGATACACAACAATGCAGAGTCGCTGAGCAGAGGCTAGTAGCCAAGTTCAGTCCCCATCAGTAAGGCGTCAACCAGGGTGTTGAGTTCATGTCGCACTGCAGCTGACCCCACCACACTATACGTTCTTACACACACACACACACACACACACACACACACAGACACACACACACACACACACACACATACACACACACACACACACACACACAGACACACACACAGACACACACACACACATACACACACACACACACACAGACACACACACACATACACACACACAGACACACACACAGACACACACACATACAGACACACACACAGACACACACACACATACACACACACACACACACACACACAGACACACACACACACACAGACACACATACACACACACACACACATACACACACACACAGACACACACACACACACACAGACACACACACACACATACACACACACACACACAGACACACACACACACACACACACATACAGACACACACAGACACACACACACACACACAGACACACACACAGACACACACACATACACACACACACACAGACACACACACAGACACACACACACACACACACACATACACACACACACACACACACACACAGTCCCAAACACACACTGCCTCATGCGCGCGCGCACACACACACACACACACACACACACACACACACACACACTGCCTCATGCGCGCGCGCACACACACACACACACACACACACACACACACACACAAACACACACACACACAATCTATGGGGTGAATGTGTATTTGTGGATACATTCTATTTTGTTCAAAAGCACACAATTTATAGACAATCAGTCAATATGGCATTTCATAAATTCCTACTTTAGAACTAAAACCAGTCTGACTCCAAACCAAAACACAAACAGATTCTACCTCAAGTTATCCTGGGCCATCTCCAACATATCCCTTACCTTCCGGGACCTTTCTGCCGCATCTGCTCCCAGGATGAGGCATTTCACTCCCGCACATCCCAGATGGCCTCATTCTTCAAGGACTGCAACATCCCCCGCCCCCCCCCCCCCCACCCCGCAGTGGTCGAGAACGCCCTCGACCACGTCACCCGCATTTCCTGCAACACATCCCTCACACCCGGCTCTCGCAATAACCGCCCAAAGAGGATCCCCCTCGTTCTCACACACCACCCTACCAACCTCTGGATACAACGCATCATCCTCCAACACTTCCGCCAGCTACAATCCGACCCCACCACCCAGGACATTTTTCCATCCCCACCCTGTCTGCTTTCCGGAGAGACCACTCTCTCCGTGACTCCCTTGTTTGCTCCACACTGCCCTCCAACCCTACCACATCTGGCACCTTCCCCTGCAACCGCAGGAAGTGCTACACTTGCCCCCACACCTACTCCCTCACCCCTATCCCAGGCCCCAAGATGACTTACCACATCAAGCAGATGTTCACCTGCACATCCGCCAATGTGGTATACTGCATCTGCTGTACCCGGTGTGGCTTCGTCTACATTGGGGAAACCAAGCGGAGGCTTGGGGACCGCTTTGCAGAACACCTACGCTCAGTTCGCAGTAAACAACTGCACCTCCCAGTCGCGAACCATTTTAACTCCCCCTCCCATTCTTTAGATGACATGTCCATCATGGGCCTCCTGCAGTGCCACAATGATGCCACCCGTAGGTTGCAGGAACAGCTACTCATATTCCGCTTGGGAATCCTGCAGCCCAATGGTATCAATATGGACTTCACCAGCTTCAAAATCTCTCCTCCCCCCACTGCATCCCAAAGCCAGCCCAGCTCATCCCTGCCTCCCTAACTTATTCTTCCTCTCACCTATCCCCTCCTCCCACCTCAAGCTGCACCTCCATTTCCTACCTACTAACCTCATCCTGCCCCCTTGACCTGTCCATCCTCACCGGACTGACCTATCCCCTTCCTACCTCCCCACCCATACTCTCCTCTGCACCTATCTTCTCCTCTATCTATCTTCAGTCCGCCTCCCTCTCTCTCCCTATTTATTTCACAATCCTCTCCCCATCCCCCCTTTTCTGATGAAGGGTCGAGGCCCGAAACGTCAGCTTTTGTGCTCCTAAGATGCTACTTGGCCTGCTGTGTTCATTCAGCCCCACACTTTGTTATCTAAACAAGGCCTCACACCTAACGTGCATTGTCTGACCTAAAGTGTCATCTCTTCGTTACACTGATAAAACTTTTAGTTCCCTCAGGGCAGTGACTTCAAAGGAATTTGGAGATTTACATATACACATTAATCAATTAAAACCATCTAACTGATTAAGGATTTAACAACATCTTAGATTTGTTTAATGCATCCTCATCAGTGGTGTGACCCTTAGATCTTTTACTTATAAACTCTGAGTCTGATACCATCTCACTAACACCCGAAGAAGGAGCGAGGTTCTGAAAGCTTGACTTTTCAAAGAAATCTGTTGAACTATGGCCTGGTGACTTTTCTGACCAGAGACTCAGGAAATGTTCTGGGGACCTGGTTTCAAATATCACCATGGCAGATGGTGGAATTTGAATTTAATAACAATCTGGAATTAAGAGTCTAATTCTGACCATAAATCTTATTGACTGTTGGAAAAGTCCAACTGGGTTTTAACCAATGTACCTCGTGGAAGGAAACTGCTGTCCTTACCTAGTCTGGCTGACATGTGACACAGCAATATGGTTGTTTCTTAACTGTCTTTTGGGCAATCAGGGATGGGCAAATATAAATGCTGAATGGCTAGTAGTGTCCTTACCCTATGAACGATTTTTTTAAAATCAGCCTTTATAGCGAGGGAAGTTCACTATTAGCTTAGAGCTGGTGAAGTGGGATCTGTAAGAAACATCAAGTGGCAGAAAACGACAGTGAGGCTTGTATGTAGACCTACAGACTGTCACGATAATGTTGGGGAAGGTGTCACGATAATGTTGGCGGAGGTATTAAACAGGAAATTAAAGCTGAAAACGATAAAAGCACAGCTCTAATTAGGGGCAACTTTAATCCACATGCAAATCGAACAAAGCAAATCAGTAGCAATGCCATAGAGCAGTAATTCTTTGCCTTTTCAGTAACTTGGCACAATTCGATGAGATAACTTTGCCACAGTGCACCTTTTTTTTAACAGCTGGGCTTGTTGCTCATAAACATTTACTGGCATTTACTGTAGTTACAGCCTTACGAGAGAGGTTTGCAGCATGTTTCTATGAAGTTGAAAAATTGATTAATTTTGATGAGGCAAAATGTCTTCACCCAAAATGTGGGGAGCCTGTGGAAATCTCTATTACAGAAAGGCACAGAGAGAGTGGATATCCAGAGAGCTTTTCCTAGGGCAGAAGTGACTATTACGAGGGCACATAATTTTAAGGTGATTGGAAGAAGGTATAGGGGAGATGTCAGAGGTAGGCTCTTCACAGAGAGTGGTGGGTGTGTGGAATGTGCTGCTGGCAGTGGTAGTGGGGTCAGATACTTTAGACTTTTGAGTGTCTCTTGGATAGGCAGATGGAGGATAGTAAAATGTGGGGTATGCAGGGTAGATTGATCTTAGTAGGATAATGGGTCGGCACAACATTGAGGGCCGAAGGGACTGTACTGTGCTGTACTGTTCTATGTTCTACGTTCTAGAAAGTGGTTGAGACCAAAACATTGAATGTTTTCATAAAAGAGTTAGGTATGGTTCTTAAGGTGAAGGATCAAAGGGTATAGGGAGAAAGCGGGAACAGGGAACTGAGTTAGATGATCGGCAATGATCAAGTTAAGTGGTGTGGCAGTCTTGAAGGGCTGAATGGCCAACTGCTGCTGCTATTTTCTATGTTTCCTGTGAATTGGGGCTGCTAGAGATAATATTGGAAGATCTGGAGAGTTCTCTCAGTCAAAGTTTATCTGTTGAAGAGCATCACCATTAAAAGGAATGACCTGTTCTTCCTTTCATTTGCCATTTGTCAGATGTTGTCCTTGTCTAACAAGCAATATGCATTACATTTCAAATGTAATCCAGTGTAAATGAAGCACAGTCAATAATCTGACGTACATTCCACTCTCCCCATTTATTTCAGAACCCTCTTCCCCTCCCCCATTTCTGATGAAGGGTCTAGGCCCAAAACTTCAGCCTTCCTGCTCCTAAGATGCTGCATGGCCTGCTGTGTTCTTCCAGCTCCACACTTTGCTATCTTAGATTCTCCAGCATCTGCAGTTCCTCTTTCCAATTGTTGCTGGTTGATGTTAATTTTACAGTGACTAAAACTTAGCTCAGTCATTGGATGATGTGATTTAAAGTGTCAGAATTAGCAAAAGATCTCCCCATCTGAACAAGGGTCATCTCCCCACTGGAGATATATAAATTGGGACAAATGGCCATTTGTGAGTTAAATAGACTGTTTTGAAGAAGCAGTTGACACCTTCAGTTACTTGGTCTGGTTCACTTAACCACTAGCAGGGAGTTTTGGGGAAAGGATTACAAAACTGTGGCCCAACTCTTGAAAGAGATGACAAATTTAGCAGCTGATCAGAAAGTGTGTGATCCAAGAGGCTTCTCACAATGCTGTCACGTTCAGGTCCTGTATCTAAAAGCTGCAGGTCAAGGCTGATACAGTACATCCCACTTCCTTCTTTTAATCCATTTGCACATCTGCTCGGACACAAGGCCCTCAAAAGCGCGAAGAAAGACCACATGAGGTTTATGTCATGCTGACAGATACAAGTCACATAAAGCCAGAGGGAGACTGCATCTTAATGTGACAGAACTTACCAACAAGAAACAGTCAGAACTGGTTGAACAGTTTGTGGTATAAGGCAGCAGTAACCACTATGGTCCTCTTGGTCTCGTCAACAGATACATTGTAAAAGCAAAATTAGACGAGCTGCACTGGCGATGTCACTGCATTCATAGTTATGAAGCTCAGGTGATGCTCCCTGGACAACGGGAGGTGATGGCCTTGTGGTATTATCGCTGGACTATTAATCCAAAGACCCAGATAATGTTCTGGGGACCTGGGTTCAACCTCACCATGGCAGATGGTGGAATTTGAATTCAATAAAAATATGGAATTAGGGTCTAGTGATGACACTGTCAATCGTCAGGAAAACACATCTGGTTCACTAGTGTCTTTTAGTGGTCATTGCCTGGCCTGGCCTCCATGTGACTCCAGACCCACAGCAATGTGGATGACTCTTAACTGCCTTCTGGGAAATTAGGGACGGGCAATAAATGCTGCCTGGCCAGCGATGCTGTCATCCTGTGAACGAATAAAGGGAAAAAAATAACAAGGATTCAAAACCCCTGACAAATTATGAAGTTGTTGTCAGAAATTGTAATTCTGAAACTGTTTAATGTTGTACGTACCCTTGTGGATTCACTGATGTGCTTTCTAGACGGAAATCTGCTATTTTCAGCCTGCGTAGCCCATACATCTCTCCAGACACACACATCACTCTACTAACTGCCTTTTGAAATGGCCCAGCAAACTGCTCAAGTTTAGGGCATGTAGGATTCACGACAAATCCATGCCAGTAACACTCATATCCCAGAAAAGAAGAAAAAAAAGATAAACCGCACAGAACAATTGGTCCCAACCAGCCCAGGCCCTGAACTTTGAGCTCCACTCCAGCCTCCTCTCATTTTAATCATCAATTCCTTCTTCTGTCATTTAGCCATTTAGAGACCCCTAAGTGCAAGCCAAGGAATCTCCATGACCACTCCCTGTGATTGCAAGCTCCAGATTCTCACTGCTCGCTCTGGAAAGATACTTCCAGTTTCCAGGTGATTAACATATATTTAAGGCCTCAATCTACCCTTCTCCCATACGAGGTAAAATTCCATCTCTTTATTTACCATTTCAAAAATATTGATGGTTTGAAAGAGGTCTATTGGGATATTCCTTTGCTCTCACTTTCAAGGGGCAGAGGTCTGTGTCTGTGGGTCCACTCCGAGCCTATACAATTCAGGAGGCATTCCTGTAAATTTTATCTGAACCCTCTCCAGTGCCTCTCTAGTCTTGTCAGAACATGGTGACCAGGACTGTACAGGGGAGTCCGGGAATGGTCTAACCAAGATTCTTTGCACAAAATGCATCTTCCCGTCCCGTGTCAGCATTCTGAAGGGACCATCCCAATGCAATCACAAGAAGATTGTTGCCTCCTCTGTCCTTGCTGCCATCTGTACTCCTCCCAGGTGAAGCAGTGATTTACTTGGAACTGTTTCCTATTTATTCTTTGCTCAAGACGCAGTCTTTTCCACACAGGCAAGATCAAACATAGATTGTTCTGCAGCTCACCAGCCACTCTACCTAGAAGAATGACCCCAAATGTACAGGGACTTGCCATTTCAATATGCCACCTTGCTCTGACAGTCATGTTTCTGTCCAAGGCTGGGCACAGTTCTCCAGCAAAGCTCGATTCAGACTGCAGGAGCAAAAGCCCTTTCCTTCCATTTCGCAAATTACAACCCTTAGGAGTCAACATTGTGTTCAACTTCACAGCTAGGACGCTGCTGTCTTTTTCAGATTGTTTTTCGCTCTCAGTATCTGTCTCTGATTTTCATGGCATTTTGTATTTTGAAAGGCCTGACCTTTCACACCTTATTTAACACCTACCCTTCAGCTAGTAGTTTGCTCTTCACTGTCATCAAGATGACTTGTCTTGATTGATATTCTACAAACAATCTTCCTTGCCTTCCATCATCCTCACTTTAATCAAAAGTATAAAACCGATCACATTTCTGCCTATCTTCAGTTTTGATGAATAGTCACACTAGACACAGAACGGTAACTCTGTTTTTCTGTCCACAGACTTGCTGAGTTTCTCCAGCGATTTCCGATTTGATATCGGTATAATTTGCCTAGTTTTCAATGTTCTCCTTCTGGAAATAAAGCGTGGAGTTTGGTTGGATACCCAACACTCTGTCCATTTAAAGCTCCCTGCTTCTCAAGGAACTTAACCAGACTGCATAAAACGCTTTTAACTTGGTATCGCATTGTGGAGATTTACAGCAGGGAAACAGGCACTTAAACCCACTTGCCCATGCTGCCCAATTTTCACAATTAAACTAGTCCCATTTGCCTGCTTTTGGGCCATATCCATGTGCCTGTCCAAATAGAACGTAGAACATAGAACATTACAGCACAGTACAGGCCCTTCGGCCCTCGATGTTGTGCCGACCTGTCATACCGATCTCAAGCCCATCTAACCTACACTATTCCATGTACATCCATATGCTTGTCCGATGACATCTTAAATGTACCTAAAGTTGGCAAATCTACTATCGTTGCAGGCAAAGCGTTCCATTCCCTTACTACTCTCTGAGTAAAGAAACTACCTCTGACATCTGTCCTATATCTTTCACCCCTCAATTTAAAGCTTTGCCCCCTCGTGCTCGCCGTCACCATCCTAGGAAAAAGGCTCTCCCTATCCACCCTGTCTAACCCTCTAATTATTTTATATGTTTCAGTTAAGTCACCTCTCAACCTTCTTCTCTCTTATGAAAACAGCCTCAAGTCCCTCAGCCTTTCCTCACAAGACCTTCCCTCCATACCAGGCAACATCCTAGTAAATCTCCTCTGCACCCTTTCCAAAGCTTCCACATCCTTCTTATAACGCGGTGACCAGAACTGTACACAATACTCCAAGTGCGGCCGCACCAGAGTTTTGTACAGTTTCACCATAACCTCTTGGTTCTGGAACTCAATCCCTCTATTAATAAAAGCTATTAATAATTAATAACGGAGGAACAAATAAACAAGAACATTTAAATGCACTTTACAGACATGAAAAAATATTCAATCATGTTTATCATCCATGTTAATAAACATGTTGCTGAAATCTTAATGGCTCTTAAATGACAAAATTGTACTTGTCTCCACTAAAATATGTTATACTGTCACTCCGCTTCAGGCAAGTATTATAACCATAGAATGTGACTGCAGCTGTAATTTCCTGAGCATCGTCTATCTGCTGCAATCAGCCGCTCTCCTCTTTAACTCTGTCAAATTTGAATGCTGTAGATTCAGTTTCATCTTTGACACCTTTTAGCTCTCTAAACCAAAGCAGCTTTAACCTGGGAGCACGATCTTATGCTGTACGTGTCTCTGAATGTCCGAGTTCGGCAGATTGTCACTGAATTTCGTGACCATAAACTATTTCTTACGCCAGCTTCCTCCCTGTGTAGGATTAATATCAAAGTTGCAACTGCTCAGGAGTTGGGACAAAAGTGGACAAACACCATTACACCTCAATGCGCTGAACAACTATTGCTCCTTGCTGTGTGTCCTCACACACCCATCAGCCTGCTTTGTGGGAGTAATCACCATACACCAGACAATTGCCCACACTATAACACCAGATAATCTGTCCTTCTATAGCGGGGAAAGGAGGTGGATGATGTCTCTGGTTCAGCCTCAGCTGGAGAACTGAAGATAGCACCACACATCAGGAAGGGCCTCAGAAAGGGAACAGAGGAGGTTTGCCAGGATGTGACCAGGGGTGAGGGATTCATTGATTAGGGGAGATTGGAAAGTTAGAAACATTCTCCAGGGAACAGAGTTTTTTGTTTGAAGTAGATGATTTAATGAGTTTTCTCAGGATGGTCCAGCATTTTGATTGAGTAGACAAAGAAAAACAATCCCCCTTTGGTGAATGGGCCAACAATCAATCATCATAGATCAAAATCGGTGACAAAATGTCTAGACAGGAAATGTTTACAGTCACAGAGTTATCAGGAACCCAGTTTAGGTTCCATTAGGCCATTCAGATCTTGACCTCATTACAGCCTTGCTTCAAATATGGACTGAAGAGCTGAATTCCAGAGGTGAGGTGACAGCTCTTGATATTAATGCCACATTCAGCTGAGTGTAACATCAACAAGTCTTAACAAAACTGGACTCAATGTGTATCGGGGAAAACTTTCTGCTCGTTGAAATCATACCTGATGCATAGGAAGATGGCTGTGGTTGTTGGAGGTCAGTTATCTCAGCTCCAGGATATCTCTGCAACAGTTCCTCAGGGTAGTGTCCTAGGCCCAATAATCTTCAGCTGCTTCATCAATGACCTTGCCTCCATCATAAGGTCAGAGATAGGGATGTTCGCCGATGATTACACAATGTTCAGTACCATTCAAGACTCCTCAGACACTGAAGCAGTTCATGTTCACATGCAACAAGATCTGGGCAATATCCAGGCTTGGGCTGACAAATGGCAAGTAATAGTCACACCACACAAATGCCAGGCTGTGACCATCATCAAAATGAGATGATCTAACCACTGCCCCTTGACATTCAAAAGTGTTGTCATCACTGAATTCCCCACTATCAACTGAAGGTTACCATGGAACAGAACCTCAACTGGACTCACCACATAAGCATAGTGGATACAAGAACAGGTCAGAGACTAGGAATGCAGCAACTCCTGACTTCCCAGTGCCTGTCCATTATCAAGGGCGCACAAAGACAGGAGTGTGATGGAATACTCCCCACTTGCCTGGATGAGTTTAGCTCAAGAACATTCAAGAAGCTCAACTCCACCCAGGACAAAGCAGCTGCTTGATTGGCACCACATCCTCAAACATCCCACTCCCTCCACCACCGACACTCAGTAACAGCAGTGTGTACCATCTACAAGATGTATTGTAGAAGTTCACCAATGATCGTTAGTCAGCATTTTCCAAACCCATGACCACTTCCATACAGAAGTAATTCATTAAAACCCTGAACGGGCCATGTGAAGCTGAGAAAATCTAAGCTCAACTGTAGTGGGAATCAGGATTTGCAAGACTAGGAGGTGACCGCACAGCCAAGTCAAATGTCATGCATCATTGAGAAAGGAACTCTCTCCAGTGTTTGAGTTTTGTGAAGGGATTTTGTTGGCATCAAGGCATTGTATTTTTTATACAACGTGGGACTACGTTACTGAGCATCTAGACTTAAAGCATCAGCTTGCTTTCTCTCCATGGAAACTGCCTGCATATTTAGTTTTCATTGTATTTTTTACCATGAGTTTCAAATGCTTTCAGTATGTGTTATCTGTAAATATGATGATTTGTTCTATTTTATTGTCATTTCTATTGTGTGATGTTCTTCTGTTTGATTATTAAAAAATCTTCAGCACCACATCATGTGTTTCAATCTGGAATAAGTCAGTCAGGGATACTATTTGTTTTCAGTGGGATTAAAGAAGAAAATAGCTTGATTTATTCTATTTTATCTTCAGTTTTATTGTTCTATCTGAGAAAGGGTCACCGGACCCGAAGCGTAAACTCTGATTTTTCTTCAAAGATGCTGCCAGACCTACTGAGCCTTTCCAGCAACTTCTGCTTTTGTTCCTCATTTACAGCATCTGCAGATTATTCAGTTTTTATTGAGATAAAACATACGGTCGATGAAGACAGATTTCAGTCTGGATCTGATTTGTCTTGTCATAACACCAGCTGGGATCGTAACACAAACCACTAATCCCAATTCCTTCGCCTCTGCCGCATCTTCTCCCAGGATGAGGCATTCCACTCCCGAACATCTCAGATGTCCTCGTTTTTCAAGGACGGCAACATCCCCCCAGCATGGTCGAGAACACTCTTGACCGTTAATCATGCATTTCCCACAACTCATCCCTCACACCCCCTCCCTGCAATAAAAACCAAAACAGAATCCCCCTCGTCCTCACGTACCACCCCACCAACCTCCAGATCCAGCACACCATCCTCTGACACTTCGCCATCTGCAATCCGTCCCCACCACCATAGACATTTTTCCCTCCCGCCCTTATCTGCTTTCCGGAGAGACCACTCTCTCCGTGATTCCCTTGTCCGCTCCACACCTGCCTCCAGCCCCACCACACCCAGCACCTTCCCCTACAACCACAGGAAGTGCTACACCTGCCCCCACACCTCCATCCCAGGCCCCAAGACTTTCCACATCAAGCAGAGGTTCACCTGCACATCTGCCAATGTGGTATACTGTATCATTGTACCCAGTGTGACCTCCTCTACATTGGGGAAACCAAGCGGAGGCTTGGGGACCGCTTTGCAGAACACCTCCGCTCGGTTCGCAATAAACAACTGCACCTCTCAGTCGCGAACCATTTCAACTCCCCCTCTCATTCCTCAGACGACATGTCCATCCTGGGCCTCCTGCAGTGCCACAATGATGCCACCTGAAGGTTGCAGGAACAGCAACTCATATTCCGCTTGGGAACCCTGCAGCCCAATGGTATCAATATGGACTTCACAAGCTTCAAAATCACCCCTTCCCCCACTGCATCCCAAAACCAGCCCAGCTCGTCCCGGCCTCCCTATCCTGTTCTTCCTCTCACCTATCCTCCCACCTCAAGCCCCTCCCCCATTTCCTACCTTCTAACCTCATCCCACCCCCTTGACCTGTCTGCCCTCCCTGGTCTGACTTATCCTCTCCCTACCTCCCCACCGACACTCACCCTTACTGTTCCATCCCTGTATCTTTGACCTGTCTGTCTCCTCTCCACCTATCTTCTCCTCTATCCAACTTCTATCCACCTCCCCCTCACGCCTTATTTATTTCAGAGCTCCGTTCCCCACCCCCATTTCTGAAGAAAGGTCTAGGCCTGAAACATCAACTTCCCTGCTCCTCTGATGCTGCTTGGCCTGCTGTGTTCATCCAGCTCTACACTTTGTTACCACAGATGATGAGCAATGTTTTACTTTGTGAAGTGTGAAGAAGTCTTCTTCACCAGACTGCATAAAACGCTTTTAACTTGATATCGCATTGTGGAGATTTACAGCGTGGAAACAGGCACTGAAACCCACTTGCCCATGCTGCCCAATTTTCACAATTTGTCCCATTTGCCTGCTTTTGGGCCATATCCATGTGCCTGTCCAAATGTTTCTTAATGGCTCTTAAATGACAAAATTGTACTTGTCTCCACTAAAATATGTTATACTGTCACTCCGCTTCAGGCAAGTATTATAACCATAGAATGTGACTGCAGCTGTAATTTCCTGAGCATCGTCTATCTGCTGCAATCAGCCGCTCTCCTCTTTAACTCTGTCAAATTTGAATGCTGTAGATTCAGTTTCATCTTTGACACCTTTTAGCTCTCTAAACCAAAGCAGCTTTAACCTGGGAGCACGATCGTATGCTGTACGTGTCTCTGAATATCCGAGTTCGGCAGATTGTCACTGAATTTTGTGACCATAAACTATTTCTTACGTCAGCTCCCTCCCTGTGTAGGATTAATATCAAAGTTGCAACTGCTCAGGAATTGGGACAAAAGTCGACAAACACCATTGAAGTCTGGAAAGTGACATTTTCAAACCTCATGTGAACAAGGTACTGTTACTGTGAATAATATCACCTACAAATCAAAAGGAGATTACCTGGGAAGGGCTTATTGAAAATATGAGTAATTCCATATCGCAAAAACCACAGAATTAATACAGAGTGCAAGGAGGCCATTCAGTCCAACATGCCTGCATCCTCTCCATTAGCCAGTGCCAATCTCCTGCCCTTACCTGGACAGAATCATGGAATTAATTTGTGAACCACATCAAACATTATTACTCACGCTTTTGTTGCACGACTTCTAAAGCCTTTTCTGAATATTTGTCAGTAAATAGAGTGGGCAATGTCAAACATTAAATGGAGGTGTACATTTCATCACCCTATCAATCCCTTTGCCTTCGTTATGTCTCTGGCATGGTGGCTCAATGGTTATCACTGCAGCCTCACAGCACCAGGGACCTGGGTTCAATTCCACCCTCAGGCACCTGTCTGTGTGGGTTTCCTCCGGTTTCCTCCCACACCCAAAGATGTGCAGGCTAGGTGGATTGGCCATGCTAAAGTGCCTGTAGTGCCCAGGGGTGTGTAGATTAGGTAGGTTACAGGGAGTTGGGTCAGGATGGGAAACTCTGAGGGTTGGTGTGGACTTGTTGGGCTGAAGGACCTGTTTCCACATTGTAGGGAATCTGTGATCCCCTTTTCCACCTCTCAGTGAGTAGTGTCAGTTATCAAAATATAGTTGGCGCAATATTCTTCCCTTCACATTGAAGAATATTCTACCTTTCCAGCTCGGACTTGGGTTTAACAGTGATTCCCCCGTGGTTGAACAGCCTTCAATGTCTGGCTCAAGAGGCAACCAGGGTGAGATAGAGGAGGCAGAGCTGAAGCCACTGCCTGCTGATTGATCTACCAGAGAGGCACTGAGTTTTACTGCAAAGCAGGAAACCAATGAGGTTACTTTTTTCCAACCATCTCAGCCAGAAACCGTTTGCTTCTCAACTGTGATGCAGCTCACAGTCACAACTGCTGAAGACGGCAAAAGCTTATCCAGTGATCAGTCATTCTCGTCAGAACAGAATACATGTGATCCTCTGAATCAGCAATCCTGATACATTGCACGTAGCTACAGCAGGAAATTCTCCACCAAACCTCACCATTCATCCTTTCATAATGTCTAGGAACCAAAAACATAATATTGAACACTTGCAGTCAGGGGAAGCTAGTCATTTGGGTATAAAATTGGCAATGAAGGTGGGGTTAGAGGGTTGTTGTTCAGGCTAGAGGCCTGTGGTATGTTGCAAGTATTAGTGTAGACCACTGTTGTTCGTCATTTATATAAATGATTTAGATATGAATGTAGGAAGGTGTTCAGTAAGTTGCTAATGACACCAACATTGGAGGTGTAGTGGTCTGTGAAGAAGGTTATCTCAGAGTAAAATGGCACATTGATCAGATGAGCCAATGGACTGAGGAGTGGCAGATGGAGTTTAATTTAGATAAATGTGAGGTGCTGCATTTTGGAAAGGCAAACCGGAACAGGGCTTACACGCTTAATGGAGAGTGTTGCTGTATGAAGAGACCTTGGGTGCAGTTCATAATTCCTTGAAAGTAGAATCACAGATAAAAGCCTGAAACGTCAGCATTCCTGCTCCTCTGATGCTGCTTGGCCTGCTGTGTTCATCCAGCTCTACACCGTGTCTCGGATTCTCTAGCATCTGCAGTTCCTACTATCCCAGTGACACAGATAGACAGGATGGTGAAAAAGTGTTTGGTACACTGGCCTTTATTGGCCAGTGCATTGAATATATGAGTTGGGAGGGTCATGTTGGATCTGTACAAGACATTGGTTAGGCCACTTTTTGAAAACTGCATTCAATTCTGGTCTCCCTGCTTTAGGAAAGATGTTGTGAAACTTGAAAGGGCTCAGACAAGATTTACAAGAATATTGCCAGGATTGGAGTGTTATAGGGAAGAGCTGAATACGTTGGGACTATTTTCCCTGGAGTGTCAGAAGCTGAGGGGGCAACCTTACAGAGGTTTATAAAATCATGAGGAGCATGGATAGGGTGAATAACCAAGGTCTTTCCTTAGGGTGGGGGAGTTCAAAACTAGAGGGGCACAGGTTTAAGGTGAGAGGGGAAATATTTAAAAAGAGACTTGAGGGGTAACTTTTTCATGCAGAGGGTGGTGCGTGTCTGGAATGAACTGCAAAAGGAGGTGGTAGAGGCTGGTACAATTACAGCATTTAAAAGGCACCTGGATGGGTACATGTATAGGAAGAGTTTAGAGGGATATGGGCCAAAATGCTGGCAAATGGGGCTAGATATTAATTTAGGATATCTGGTCGGTAAGGATGAGTTTTTCTGAAGGGTCTGTCCATTGCTGTACAGTTCTATGATTCTATGATTCTCGGTCACAGGAAAAATAGACAGGGGTAATGTTGTAAATGTGGTATATCCAGATTTCCAAAAGGTCTTTGGTAAGGGATTACATACCAAACTGATGAATACTGTCTGAGTATATGGAAATAGGCAATGAGGAACTGGCTGCAAGTTAAGGAATGGGAGTAAAGGCTAGTTGTTCAGAAGGCCAGAAGGTGTAAAATGATGTGAGGACAAGAATCAGAGCCAAGACCACCATTCACTCTTTATGTTTGTAATGCAAGAACATAATTCCGAAATTTGTGGGTGGCACCAAAATCAGGACCAATGGAGGTTATTATAACAAACTATTATAATCACATTCCAATCACTTAATGTGAACTATCAATATCCTTTCTCCTTCAGTATTTGAACCCCCACCTGACTTTCACATAAAAGATCCCCCCTCCACACTTCAGCTCTCATGAAGAGTCATCTAGTCTTGAAATGTTAGCTTGCTTTCTCTCCATGGATGCTGCATGCCCTGTTGCGAACTCCAGCAATTTTTTCCTTCCAGTTCAGATTCCAGCATCAACAGTAATTTGCTCCTTTTTGCCTCTTGACCTTAAACAAACTCAATTACCTCGGTATGACAGCAGGGCTACAATCATGGTGATTGGACGACTTAACTAAAAAATATGACACCAACAAAAAGTGGGAAACATTTATCAAACGGTTCAAATTGTTCAACAAAGCTATACTCTATTAGAAAAGAGTGAAATCTCAACAAGAAAGATTCATCACTTAGTTATAGGGCAAGTTAATAGTAGATAAGGTTTTGGAGTAGATCGGTGGCTCGGGTTGTTAGTGTTGAGGTTGGTTGTCTCACCGAGCTGGTTTGTTATTCCGTAGACGTTTCGTTACCGTGCTGGGTAACATCCTCAGTGCAGCCTCCGATGAAGCGTCAGTGTGTTTTCCCGCCTGGTTTTTTAACTCTGGGGTCTGTTGCAATGGATTGTCTCACTTCCGGGTTTCCTCCGTAGTAGAGTGTAAACGGGATCAAGTTCTATGTGTTTATTAATAGCATGCTTCGTGGAGTGCCATGCTTCCAGGAATTCCTGTGCTTGTCTCTGCCTAGCCTGTCCCAGGATCAACACCTGGACAACACCAAGATCCTGGGACAGGATAGGCAGAGACGGGCACAGGAATTCCTGGAAGCGTGGCAGCCCACAAAGCAGGCTATTAATAAATACATTGGACTCGACCCCATATACGTTCCACTGCGGAGGAAACCCGGAAGTGAGGCAATCCATCGCAACAGACCC
The DNA here is from genome assembly GCF_030684315.1 of Stegostoma tigrinum. Lineage (NCBI taxonomy): Eukaryota > Metazoa > Chordata > Chondrichthyes > Orectolobiformes > Stegostomatidae > Stegostoma > Stegostoma tigrinum. The sequence continues at coordinate 5,295,383 of NC_081363.1, read as the reverse complement.
CAGAGTTTAAAAACTAGGCAGGAAAACACACTGACGCTTCATCAGAGGCTGCACCGAAGATGTTACCAAGCATGGTAATGAAACGCCTGCGGAACCACAAACCAGCTCGGTGAGCCAACCAACCTCAAGTTAATAGTAGCATTGGATTAAAGGAAGAATCTTATACAATTGCAAAGCACCGTGATAACATTGAACCTGAAAACTATGAATATTTTAGAAACCAGACAAGGGTGATCAAAAAAAATGAAGTCAGAAGACACATGACACCAGGTTATAGTCCAACAGGTGAACCTGACGAAGGGGCAGTGCTCCAAAAGCTTGTGATTTCCTGTTGGACTATAACCTGGTGACGTGCGACTTCTGATTTTGTCTAGCCCAGTCCATCAAAAGAGGATAAGAGCAGGTAAATAGAATATCACAGTAAACTGGCCAGGAAAGGAGAAAACAATTTTCAGAGACTTTATAAGTACATGAAAGAGAGGAGAGTAGCTCAAGTAAACTCTGGTATCTTAGAAACAGGAATAGAGGGGAAAAGTAGTGTTGTAGGATTTGAATAAATGGTAGCAACATAAAACCAATACTTTCTGCCTGCCTTCACAGAAAATGAAGCAATTAATGAAAATAAAACAATTGAACTAAAAGTAGCTATTATGAGGGGGCATAGTTTTACAGTGAGTGGAGGTAGATATTGGGGAGACATCAGAGGCAGGTTCTTTACTCAGGGAGTGGTCAGGGCGTGGAGTGCATTGCCGGAGAGGGTAGTGGAGTCAGCCTCGTTAGGGGCATTTAAGTGGCTATTAGATAGGCATATGGATGGTAGTATAAGGTAGGGATGGGAGTTAGAGAGATCTTAGGATTAAGGTAAAGGCTCGGCACAACATTGTGGGCTAAAGTGCCTGTACCATGCTGTACTGTTCTACGTTCTATGTTCTAAACATGAGAAATAAAGAGTAACCAATGAGTTAGTAAGAATGAGAAATGTAAGACAATTAATGCCAGCAGAAAAAATATTTGGAAAAATGTTATGATTGAGAGGTATTAAATTCTCAGGATCTGATGGCCCATGTGCAAACGTTCTAAAAGAAGGAGTTACAGTGATAGAATTTTCCTCTATCGTCTAGAATGATTCCAGTGGATTGGAAGTTAATAAATGCAAACTTAAGGAAGGAAAAAGAGTAAAAGCAAGTGTAGCTCAGTTAACACAGTATTTGCCACCAGGAAATGTTGGAATCTATTATATTAAAGATATCTTAACAATGCAGCTGGAAGATAAAAGCATGATCAAAGTGAACATTGGTTAGCAAAGGTGAAATTATGTTTGACAACCTTACTACAGGTTTTGTAGAAACTAACTGTGACAGAAAAAAAAAGTAACATTTATGCCACTCAAATGCAAGGTAATGGCCATCTCCAATAAGAGAGAATGTAAACACTGTCCTTAGGTTCAATGGTGTTAACTGTTGAATTTTACCATTATGAGTATCCTGGGGTTTTAACCATTGACTATAAACTGAACTGGACCAACCAATTAAATACGGTGGCTGCAAGAACAAGTCAGAAGCAGTGAATCCTGCAGCGAGTAATGCACCTCCTGACCCTTGAAAGCCTCTCTACCATCTCCAAGGCTCAAGTCACGAATGTGATGGAATGGATAAGTGCAGCTTCTACAACACTGGAGAAAACTGACAACATCCAGAACAAAGCAATTCACTCGATTCATATCATGCCCATCACCTTCAACATTCACTTCCACCATCGCTGTTGCTTCAGTGTAGCTGGGTCAAAATCCTGGAATTCCCTCCGAAAGGGAGTTGTGGGCCTACCTACAGCAAACAGACAGCTTCAAGGGCCAATTAGGGACAGGCAATAAAATGTTGACCCACCCAGCGATGCCCATGTCCGAAGAGTGAATGAAGTGTCCTTGGCTTTTAAAACATTCCTTTTCCTGTTTCAGTCCAGAAAGTAGGATACAGCCTAAAGAATCCCATTGTCAATTCTGAATGTGTCATTCACATTGCAACTGCATCTCAACAGCCAAGACGTAGAAGTCAGCAGACTAGAGTGACCCTGACTCCTGGATTTGCCACCAAGGTTCCCCTTGGCATATTCCTAGAGCCCAGGTGGGGAATATGCTGGAGGGGACAGGATGTGGTCGGTGTGCAGGCAAAGTTTACTCATCTGAGGTGTGCACCTACACTACCAGGATGATGTCCTTGGCCAAATGTTTCACTCTATTGGCCACATGTGCCAGGAAGCAGCACACCATAGTTACTGATGTGACAGTAAATATTGTGGATCCATACCTGATTGGCTGAGTACTCCAGATCAAGAGATGCTCAAAGGAAGAATTCTCCCTGAACACATTCACCACATTCTGATACTCACTGGCATGCTATGTTCATTCACAAATTGAGGAACTGATGGGATTAATCTCCACTCTGACCCCTCACCTTTCCACCAAGATAGGGGTGCAGTAGACCTTCAAAGGCTGGGCCTTATCCATTCCACCCGCTTTCGTTTTCGAGGCAAGGTCGGGCCTGGTCTGAGATCCGGCGGCAGCTGCTTCAGCGAGATGGGCCCCAAAGTGGATTCACGGGGTTGGAGGCAGCGTTGGTGTGCTCCCCCGAGGGCTCACAATGGCGAGGATGTTGGTGGAAGTGATCGGCAACTTCCATACCAGCAGCAGAGGAGCAGTGAACGGACCTCATGCCTGGCCATCATGGCCCATGACTCATGGCCTTAACGAGAAAGACTGTAAAAGTTAAACACTTTTTTCTGTTTAATTTTTCTGCCTTTTTATTCCGTTTTTGGTTTACTTTCCTGAGCTCTAAGATAGCGCCAGAGAGTAGCGACACTACACAATACTTTTCACTGTATTTTGCAACAAATTACGCACGTGACCATAAATAAATCAGATCCAACTGCATTGCCGTGACCTAATTTAGGCTTTAAGCTGGCTGGCTTATTTCCTGTTCAAATACTGTGCATAAAAGCACAACACAAAGCTGTGGTCATCGTGGCGGCTTCCAAATGATATATGAACTCTATTCAACACAAACATCAAGTGCGAAAAACAGCTTCGTGTTAATTTTGCCAAGGTTCTGAGGTCTGAGGTTCAATGGCGCCTGCAGGTGCTGTATACAATCTTTAATCAATGCCTCAGGCCATGCTGTCCTGGGAGTGTTTGATGGGGGACAGTGTAGAGGGAGCCTTACTCGGTATTCAACCCTGTGCTGTCCGTGTCCTGGGAGTGTTTGATGGGGGACAGTGTAGTGGGAGCTTTACTTGGTATTCAACCCTGTGCTGTCCCTGTCCTGGGGGTGTTTGATGGGGACAGTGCAGAGGGAGCTTTACTCTGTATCTAATCCCGTGCTGTCCCTGTCCTGGGTGTGCTTGATAGGAGACAGTGCAGAGGGAGTTCTAACCCCATGCTGTCCCTGTGCTGGGAGTGTTTGATGGGGACAGTGTAGAGGAAGCTTTACTCTGTGATTTAGTAACTGTCTAAACAGGATGTGTGAAAGTTATCTTTGAACGAAAATGACTGCAGGATGAACGTTGATTTGATGAACGTTGCGATACAACCATTTTCTATCTAAGCTGGTTCGGAAAGTGAAATGCCAACATCAGAGAGATCGGTGTGTCTGCTTGAGGAATAATTAAATTAATTATTTGCTGAAATCTCCGATTTGCTGGTTTCCTGGGATCGTGTGGTTGGTTAAAATTATTGTTGGCCACAAATTTTATATTTAAAGCTAAACTGTTCGCTGGAGGACAACATGCTGTCTGTATTGGGTTTTCCCAGCTCAAAAAGGAGTTGTTACTTCCTGGGTGACATGTCCATCCTGGGCCTCCTCCAGTGTCCCAGTGACGCCACCCACAAACCAGAGGAGCAGCATCTGATATTCTGCCTCAGGAGCCTACAGCCCAATGGTCTCAATGTGGACTTTACCAGTATCAAAATCTCACCATCCCTGGCCTCATCCTATGACCAACCCTCCCTCTCATCCCCGCCTCCTTTACCTTACACAACCTGCCCATCTTCTCTCCCACCTATTCACTCCTCCCACCTCACTGACCGATCCCCACCACTCCCTACCTGCACTCACCTGTCACCATCCCACCTACCCTCCCCAGCCCCACCCCTCCTCTCTATTTATTTCTGAGCTCTCCTCTCCCTCCCCATTTCTGAAGAAGGGTCCTGAGCCAAAACATCAGTTTTCCTGTTCCTCTGATGCTGCCTGTTCTGCTGTGCTCTTCCAACACCACACTGTGTCGTCTCTAACTCCAGCATCAGCAGTTCTTACTAACACTGAGTGAGTCATATGTAAATTGTTTTTTTTCTTGTTTCTGTCTCTATCAAAAATAGTGGAGGCATATTCACTTGTTCAAAGGACCTTGGATCAACAGGAAGGCATGGACCGCAGCGGTTCAAGAAGGAAGCTCACCACCACCTTCTCAAGGGGCAACTAGGGACGGACAATAAATGCTGGGCCCAGCCACGTCCCACGAACAAATAAAAAACTCAGCTTTGTTCAAGAACAGTCATTTGCTCTAATTGTATCAGAGATAATGGGAACTTCAGATGCTGAACAATCCGAGATAACGAAGTGTGGAGCTGGATGAACACAGCAGGCCAAGCAGCATCTCAGGAGCACAAAACCTCCTAAGATGCTGCTCATTTGCTCCAATTAGTCCTTTTCGCAATTAAAAATCAATCTCAAATAATTCTAGTTTTGAGTGAAGTACATCAGTTCCCTTTCATTCACCGTTCACACATTCTTCCATTTTTCATTCAACTTTTAAAACGTGTATGAAGTACTCATGTTGAAAATTCTAACTTCCAGACTGGCGCATATACTTCTTCCCAGGACATCAGCATTTTCTGAGAAGCATATGAGCTTGGCATTCTGTAAGAACTCTGTATTGCTGTTGACACTGTCTCACATGACCATGATAATCCGTGGACAACTCCAACCAAAGGCTGTGACCTTCTGGGAGAGGCAGAAATGTGGTTTAATACCCCCAGCCAGTTTGGGGGGAGGGTGGGTAAACTCCTGGAGTGGCCTCATTACTCTCCCTAGATAATTCATATTAATCTAGGTGATCACACTAGTTCTGAATTCTATTAATTACATCTGTTCTACACTAGATAATCTCCACTATAAAAGAATTCAGGGAATCACCTTTTCTCTGGAGAAGGGTCTCGACCCAAAACATCAGCTTTCCTGCTCCTCTGATGCTGCTTGGCCTGCTGTGTTCCTCTAGCTCTACACCTTGTCATCTCTAATGTTCTGAGGACCTGGGTTTGAATCTTACCATGGCAGATGATGAAATTTAAATTCAGTAAAGCAAAACATCTGGAATGAAGAATGTACTGAAGACCATAAATCCATTACCAATTGTTGGAAAAACCCATCTGGTTCACTAAGGTCCTTTAGGGATGGAAACTGCTATCCTTATCTGGTCTGGCTTCCATGTGACTCTAGATACTTAGCAATGTGGTTGACTCTCAACTATTCTCTGGGTAATTAGGAGTGGGCAGTGAATGCTGGCTCAGTCACCAATGCCCACATCCTGTGAACGAATTAAGAAAAAGAACCATTGTCCCTACTCTGCACTCTTTACAAAATCTCAAGGCACCCATCCACTGAGGAGACCAAAACTGGACTTAATAGTCTAATTGAGGTCTGTGCAAAATGATACAGAAGAACAATGTGAGCAGCCATTCTGTTGTATCTGACTAAGAAATCAAATGGAACAGGCTTGTGGGGTACAGGTGGAGCTGAATTCATGCTGATCACATCAAGGATAGCACTGGGACAGATCTGGTCTTCATCAGAAATTTCATGTCAGATCCCAGATTTGTCAAGATCTGCAAGTGCTTCCAGCATTTCCCGGCTTTATTCTAGCTTGCACGTTTTCGTATAACCTCTCTTGAAAATTAAATGCACACATGCTCTTCAAGAAACATTCTGAAAAAATGACATAGATCAAGGCGGGTTCTGACCAAGAAACAGAAAAACCTAGATTGGAATCTGATACAGTCAGAAGTCAGACACAAACTGCAGGCAATATTTAATAATTTTATTTTAAAAATGCAATTAAAATAGTACAGGTTTCACATTAAGCATGTTGACAATGTGTCTGGATTCCTTATTTATGTGCAGCTGAATGTGTTATATTCACCTAGATTCGATACGAACTGACAATAGTTATGGAAATAAATGTGTGGTTTTGCTCAGGCTGGTGGTTATTTTAACAGAAAGTGTTAGCTTACTTAATCCACAAAGTTCAGTAAGTCCTGTTGTGTGCCTTACTTTCTGATATTTAATACACACTGGTACTTTTGCTTCATTTTCCCCATCCACTCTTCCAGCTTTGCCACTCGCTCCTTTCCTATCAATGTTGGTACTCACCATGGAAACCAATAGCCTTGGAGAACTCACCTAAGTGTCTGAGAACTGGTGGCTTTTTCTTGCATTTATTGTACCACCCCAATTGCCCCGAGGAAGTAGTCTCCTTGAATCAGTACAAGTCCTCAGCCACTGCATTGTTCAGGAGATCCTAGATTTAGACCCAGAGACACTGAAGGAGCAGTCATGTAGTTCAAAGTCAGGGCAGTGCAAGGTTTGGGCAGACGGTTAGCAGTAGCCTTTTGAAGTTAGGGATCCTGTTAAATCCTTGTGGCATTATGAGATTGTGGGCATCTCAAAGACAATGGTTGTCAATTTGCTATTAATAGATTTTTAATCAGTAATGGAATTGAGGATTATGGGGAAAAGGCATGAAAGTGGAGTTGAGTATTATCAGATCAGCCATGATCACATTGAACAGACTCAATGGGATGAATGGCTTTCTCTTGCTCCTACTTCTTATGGTCTTATTAATGAATCTAATTGACACACCATCGCTGGTGTCCAGGAATCCCAGGACATCCCCTCTGAATCAAGGCAGCTTCCATTCTGAGGGACAAGCCTGGGGATTAACTGAGCCTGGCTAATGTGGTTCTTACTGTAATGAGCTACATTATAACCATCCAACTGTATCTGAGTGTGGGTGTTTGTGAGATTATAAGTTATCTGCACTCGTTTATAAATGTGTTTGCACCTCTATGTAATTCAATCATAGTCAACAAGGCGTGAACCACAGTCCCTGAGAGATAATCACCAAGAGGGTGATGAGACTACCTGAGATGACATTTATTCAAACTCATAACTAGTGATATTTCATTGTATTGCAGGATTTATATAACACTATCTACAGTATATGCTTTGAAATATACAGAGATAATCACTCAAGATATTACACAACACACACTCCTTATCACACAATATCTGATGATGTAATTCAGTTTTTTCAAATGATTTTATCAATTTTTGTTTGCACCCTCTCATAGAGAAGGCAATGGCCCAGTGGTATTAATGCCAAACTATGCATCCAGAGACCCGTGTAATGTCCTGAGGACCTTGGTTTGAATCCCACTGTGGCAGATGGTGGAATTTGAAATCAATAATAATTAAGAGCCTAATAATGACCATGAATCCATTGCTGATTTTTGTAAAAATCCCATCTGGTTCACTATTGTCCTTTCAGGAAAGAATCTGCCATCCTTACCTGCTCTGGCCTATATGTGACTCCAGACCTACAGCAATGTTCTTGACTCTGAACTGCCCTCTGGGCAGTTAGGATGGGCAATAAATGCTGCCTGGCCAGCGATGCCCACTTCCTGTGAATGAATAAAGAAAAAAAATACAGAAGATTCTGTCCCCCATCAAATACTCCCCGGACAGGGACAGCACAGGGTAAGATACAGAGTAAAGCTCCCTCTACCCTGTCCCCATCACGAGCTAAGAGTTTGTTTCCCCCTTATTGGGCAATCTAGGGCCAGGGGTTTGGTCTCAGGAATAGGGATTATTAAACATTAAGATGAAGAGGAATTTCTTTACTTTGATTGGTGTGATTGTTTGGAATTTTGTATCCCAGAGAGTCATAAAGAGTTTTTACTTTGTGGAAGGAAGTCTTTTGGTCCATCATGTCCATAACAGTCATCCCACAGCCATCTATTCTAACCTCAGTTCCTAGCACTTTGTTTGTAGCCTTGTCTGCTATGGCATTTCACTCGCATATCTAAGTACTTCTTAAATATCTTGAGGGTTCCTCAGTGTCCTGGTTGGGCCATCAGTGAATTTATTTAAGGCTGAGATAGATTTTTAATCTCTTGCAGAATAAAGATACATGGCGAGCAGACAGCATTTGGATTGCATTGCAAAACCAAAGAACTGCAGGTTGCTGGAAATCAGAAACACAAACAGAAATTGCTGCAGAAACTCAGCAGGTCTGGCACTATCTATGGAGACAGAAAGCAGAGTTAATGTTTCAGGTCTACAAGCCTTTTTCAGGACATTGAATTGAACGGTGGGGCAGGTTTGAGGAGCAGAGTAAGAAGATCCTGTGATAACGAAGCGTAGAGCTGGATGAACACAGCAGGCCAAGCAGCATCAGAGGAGCAGGGAAGCTGACATTTCGGGCCTAGACCCTTCTCCGGAATAGGCTCAGAACGTCAGCTTTCCTGCTCCTCTGATGCTGCTTGGCCTGCTGTGTTCATCCAGCTCTACATCTTGTTATCTCAGATTCTCCAGCATCTGCAGTTTCTACTATCCCTAAGAAGATCCTGCTCCTACTTCTTAAGATCTTACAACTTTAAACCCCAGAGTCAGGTTACTCAGGGGAGAATTTAGGAAACTTGTGTTCCTGAAAACAGCATGAAGTGGGAACTGCGTGCATTAAATACAAGCAATGTTCACTCAGTGGATAACAGTAAATTTTAGGTTGATAGATTGTTTGCCAGTCAACACTGCACAAAAATGTAGCACTCACTCAGGGAAATTGATAAGGTCAGCCACCATCTCACAGAATGGCAGGTTTGTTGGCTGATTGGACTCTGTTTATTTCCATGACTGTCAAGAACCTTCACAAATCTAGTTGTACCTTGTGAACAGTGCAAACCTTCAGCTGGTGTTGAATCACATCGCAGCACATACCTCCCTGAATGAAACTGTCAATCTCAACTGAATTCTGGATGCTAACTGCTATGAGCCCTTTGGGAATTGATCCAGACTGTCCCAAAGTTACAATCCTTTGTCTAGATTCTCAGACAGGCTGTAGAGAACACCTGGCTATTGCCGGTATTAAGGAGTGATCATATGGAGGTTGGTCGAATTGATGTTGGAGTGGTTGGAGTCAGGCTGACTGACCAACATGGCCATTGCTCATTGTCCCCACAGGCAAAGCGAGCAGTAGATTTGGTGACAGGACACATGGTTTGCTCTGGCTGATTTTCCCTTTGGAGTCACACCAACCCCTGTCAACTATCACTCCCAAAAATTCTCAGCATGGTAACACCGATCATATTCCAGTACGCTGCCCACATCGCCTGGCACGGTCTCAAGACTACCTTCAGGTGAGACTGGGAGCAAATGTAACCTCCTGACCCCAATCTCCTACCCCATTGGCCCTGGGCCAAGGTAGTTAAACAAGGGACTCCAGCACATTAGCTTCATTAGCAATACTGAGAGGGAATTGTCGAGTCATTTCCAGACCGTGTGGAACTGATAGAAGGGTCTATTGTTTTGTCGCACACAGAAATTTGCACAGCATTTCCAGCTGACCACTAACACGAGCCTAATGGAATTTAATCTGCAATCCAGCGGTGTTTAATTGAGAACAGGAGATTACATTAAATGTCAGTCACCATGGCAAGTTCTTTATCCAATCTCAGGTCAGTTTTCAGTGGTAACATGTTCTATTCTGTACGTGGACGTGCCTGATAGCTGCCCATTTCTCAGAATGTAACTCTCTGACCTGTTGCTACGGTGACTGGAGCAGTTTCTGATGGACTGGACCTCTCTATAGAGCTCCTGCCTGACACTCTCACAGGAGAACATGTAGAGGATCGGGTTGATGGCGCTGTTGATGGTGCAGAGGCAGAGGAAGAGGGTCGACACACTGTAGATCTTCTCCTCAAACCAGCAGCTGTCCGTATACAGGGAGAAGACCACGGCCCTGCTGAGGAGGATGATGTGGTATGGGGCGAAGCAGCCGAGGAAGATCATTATGATGGCGATGGCAAGGTACTTCACCTTGGATTTTTCACGGACGCTGAGGCATGGGCTGGCCTGGATCCTTTGGAAGATCAACAGGTTGGTGAGGGCCAGGATGAACAGGGGGATACAGAAGCCCACACAGAAACGGGCATAGTTGAACTTGGCCACTAGCGAGGGCATGGGGATGGTCTCAAAGCATGAGTCATTCTTGTACTCGTCACTTTTCACATTTGACAGGAAGAAGACAGGCAGGTGGACCACCATCACCAGGAGCCAGACAACGAAGCACACCGCCACCGCTGTCCTTCGCCGACGGCGCCACTTGGACTCGATAGGGTAGAGGACAACCAGGCAGCGGTCAGTCGAGATGCAGCACAGAAGGAGTATGCTGATGTACAAGTTGTTAAAGAAGATGAAGCCAGTCATCTGGCATGCTGTGACACTCTGGGTCCACTTATTTTGGTTCTTGACATATATGATCCACTGGGGAATGGTGCCCATGTACAGCAGGTCAGACAATGAGAGGGTGAACAGATAAACCGAGAGGACATTCTTCCTGCAGATCTTTATCAAGGACAGGAACAAAGTCACCACGTTGGCAGGGGCACCAACAGCAAGAACCAAGCTGTAGACAGTGACCAGTGGCACGCCTTGGTCGTAGCTTATGTTACAGGCTCGCATCGTACTGTTGCTGTACTTCATTATTGCAATGGAAACCCTGGGACCATCTTAGCCACAGACTCTCGAAAATAAACTGAAAGAAAAGGAAAGTCGTGAGTGTAACAACCCATCATGAATTCATTTCACATTCACCTCTGGCTTCTCCCTCTCCCATTCCACAGCACAGTATCCCAGAAACACCACCATGGGGTCATTGTCAAGCAACTGCAAGCTGCTGCCAGGAGGAGAAGGACAGTCTGCCATCTGACAAAATTAAAATAGCTTGTTTTATTTTATTGTCACACCGTTTGCCACCCTCCCACCAAACCATTCCCTTCTCACAGCCGACTCCTCATCCTCCCAATTCTCCATTCACCTCCACACAGGGAGTAGGTTAAATCCTGCTACAGAGAACAGACCGTCAACACAATGCAGGCCTCCATCTTACCCCCAGTACAACCTTCACTCTCACCCCGTGTACATCCTTCACTCTCTCCCCCAGTACATCCTCCAGTCTCTCCCACAGTACATCCTCCACACTCTCCCCTAGTACATCCTTCACTCTCTCCCCTAGTACATCCTCCACTCTCTCCCCCAGTACATCCTCCACACTCTTCCCCAGTACATCCTCCACTCTCTCCCCCAGTACATCCTCCACACTCTTCCCCAGTACATCCTCCACTCTCTCCCCCAGTACATCCTCCACTCTCTCCCCCAGTACATCCTCCACTCTCTCCGCCAGTACATCCTCCACACTCTCCCCTGCACATCCTCCACTCTCTCCCCCAGTACCTCCTCCACACTCTCCCCTGCACATCCTCCACTCTCTCCCCCAGTACCTCCTCCACACTCTCCCCTGCACATCCTCCACTCTCTCCCCCAGTACCTCCTCCACACTCTCCCCTGCACATCCTCCACTCTCTCCCCCGTGCACTTTCCCGCTGTACATCAAGCAGTTATTTAACTCTTGTCTCTGTCAACTCTCCTGTTCATCGAGGACACCGAACATAGAACAATTCAGTACAGACCCTTTGGCCCACAATGTTGTGCCAACCAATTAACCTGCATACCCAACATTTTCCTATCCCCCATGTACCTATCCAAGAGTCACTTATATATCCCTAAAGTATCTGACTCCACTACCACCAGTGGCATCGCATTCCACGCACCCACCACTCTGTGTGAAGAACCTACCTCTGACATCGCTCCTGTACCTTCCTCCAATTACCTTAAAATTATGCCCCCTTGTAATTGTCATTTCTGCCCGGGAAAAAGTCTCTGACTATCCGCTCTATCTATGCCTCTCATCATCTTGTACAGCTCTAACAAGTCACCTCTCATCCTTCTTTGCTTCAATGAAAAGAGCCCTAGCTCCCTCAACCTTTCCTCATAAGACCTTCCCTCCAGTCCAGGCAGCATCCTGATAAATCTCCTCTGCACCCTCTCAAAAACTTCCATATCTTTCCTACAATGAGGCAACCAGAACTGAACACAACATTCCAAGTGTGGTCTGAACAGAGTATTACAGAGCTGCAGCATAACCTCGCGGCTCTTAGACTCAATTCCCCAGCCCATGAAAGCCAATGCCTTCTTACCAACCCTATCAACTTGGGTGGCAACTTTGAGGGATCTATGGACGTGGACCCCAAGATACTTCTGTTCCTCCACAATACTAAGAATCCCGCCATCAACCCTGTCGTCCGCATTCAAATTTGACCTTCTAAAATGAGTCACTTCACACTTTTCTGCGTTGAATTCCATCTGCCACTTCTTTGCCCAGCTCTGCGTCCTTACAATGTTCCGTTGCAATCTACAACAGCCCTCCATGCTGTCCACAACTCCACCAACCTTCATGTCATCGGCAAACTTACAAACCCACCCTTCCACTTCCTCATCCAAGTCATTTATAAAGATCACAAAGAGTAGAGGTCCCAGAACAGATCCCTGAGGCACACCCACTGGTCACCGAGCTCCAGGCTAAATACTTTCCATCTACTACCACCCTCTGTCTTCAATTGGACAGCCAGTTTTGTAGCCAGACAGCCACAGTTCCCTGAATCCCATGCCTCCTTACTTTCTAATCAGCCTACCATGGGGAACCTTTTCAAATGCCTTGTTAAAATCCATACACACCACATCCACTGCTCTGCCTTTATCAATGTGTTTTGTCACATCCTCAAAGAATTGACTAAGGTTTGTGAGGCATGACCTGCCCCTCACAAAGCCATATTGACTACTTCTAATCAAACTGTGCTTTTCCAAATAAGCATAAATACTATCTCTCAGAACAATTTGCCCACCACAGAAGTAAGACTGACTGGTCGATAATTCCTGGGATTATCCCTATTCCCTTTCTTGAACAAGGGAATGACATTTACCACCCTCCAATTGCTTGGTACTACTTCAGTGGACAGTGAGGATGCAAAGATCATCGCCGAAGGGGCAGTAATCTCTTCCCTCGCTTCCTGTAGAAACCTTGGGTACATCCTGTCTGGCCCAGGGGAATTATCTATCCTCATGTTTTTCAGAATTTCTAGCACATCCTCCTTCCTATTATCAACCTGTTCGAGCATATCTGTCTGTTTCACGCTGTCCTCACAAGTGTCAAGGTCCCTCTCACTGGTGAATACTGAAGCAAAATATTCATTAAGGACCTCCCCTACCTCCTCTAATTCCATGCACAAGTTCCCTCCACTATCCCTGATCAGCCCTACCCTCACTCTGGCCATCCTCTTGTTCCTCACATAAGTATAGAATGGCTTGGGGTTTTCCTTCACTCTACCCAAGGCTTTTTCATACCCCCTTCTAATTCTCCTAAGTCCACTCTTCAGTTCCTTCCCAGCTACCTTGTAACCCCCTAGGGCCCTGTCCAATCCTTGCTTCCTCAACCTTAAGTAAGCTTCTTTCTTCCTCTTCACTAGATGTTCCACATGTCTTGTCATCCAAGGCTCCTTCACCTTACCATCCCTTCCTTGTCTCAGTGGGACAAACCTACCCACCACTTGTAGCAAGTGCTCCCTAAACAACTTCCACATTTCTATCGTGCTTCTCCTTGAGAACATCTGTTCCAACTTATGCTCCACAGTTCTTGCCTAATAGCATTATAATTCCCTCTCCCGTAATTAAATACTTTCCCATACTGTCCGCTCCTATCCCTCTCCATAACGATAGTACATGTCAGGGGGTTGTGATCAATATCACCAAAATGCTCTTCCACTGAGAGATCTGACACCTGGCCGAGTTCATTGCCAAACATTAAATGCAGCATGGCCTCCCCTTCCTGGACCTCTCTATCTCCATCTCTGGCATCCACATGGAAACCGATATCCATTTTAAGTCTACCGACTCCCACAACTACCTAGAATATTCCTCCTCTCACCCACCTTCCTGTAAAAAGACCATCCCCTATTCCTAATGCCTTCGCCTCCACCGCATCTGCTCCCAAGTTGAGGCATTCCACTCCCGAACATTCCAGATGTCCTCTTTCTTCAAGAACCGCACCTTCCCCTCCACAGTGATCGAAAATGCCCTCGACCATTTCTCGTGCATTTCCTGCAACTCATCCCTCATACCCCCTATTTGCAATAACCACCAAAAGAAAATACCCCTCGTTCTCACATACAACCCCACCAACCTCCAAATCCAATGCATCATCCTCTGACACTTCCGCCATCTGCAATCTGATCCTTTATGTGCTTTCCAGAGGGACCACTCTCTCCATGACTCCTTTGTCCATTCCACACTCCCCTCCAGCCCCACCACACCCGGCACTTTTCCCTGCAACCACAGTAAATGCTACACTTGCCCCCACACCTCCTCCCTCACCCCCATCCCAGGCCCTAAGAAGACTCTTGACATCAAACAGATGTTCACCTGCACATCTGTTAATGTGATATACTGTATCTGCTGTTCCCGTGTGACCTACTCTACATCGGGGAAACCAAGCGGAGGCTTGGGGACCGCTTTGCAGAACACCTCCGCTCAGTTCACAACAAACAACTGCACCTCCCAGTCGCGAACCATTTCAACTCCCCCTCCCATTCCTTAGACAACATGTCCATCCTGGGCCTCCTGCATTGCCACAGTGGCGACACCCAAAAGATGCAGGAACAGCAACTCATTTTCCGCTTGGGAACCTGCAGCCCAATGGTATCAATATGGACTTCACCAGCTTCAAAAACTCTCATCCCCCCACTGCATCACAAAACCAGCCCAGCCCGTCCCTACCTCCCTAACCTGTTCTTCCTCTCACCTATCCCCTCCTCCCACCTCAAGCCATACCCCCATTTCCCACCTACTAACCTCATCCCGCCCTCTTGACCTGTCCGTCGTCCCTGGACTGACCTATCCCGTCCCTACCTCCCCACCTACATTCACCTTCACTGGCTCTAACCCTGCCTCTTTGACCTGCCTGTCTCCTGTCACCCTATCTTCTCCTTTATCCATCTTCTATCCACCTACCCCTCTCTCCCTATTTATTTCAGAATCCCCTTCCCCTCCCCCATTTCTGAAGAAGGGTCTCGACCTGAAATGTCAAACTTTCCTGCTCCTCTGATGCTGCTTGGCCTGCTGCGTTCATCCAGCTTCACACCGTGTTATCCCTGGCCTCCTGTCTTGTCGGCCTATCTACATATTGAGTCAGAAATTCTTCCTGGACACACCTGACAAAAACTGCTCCATCCAAACTATTTGCACTTGGACGTTCCAGCCTATATTAGGGAAGTTGAAGTCACCCATGACAACAACCCTATTAGTTCTGCACCTTTCCACAATCTGCCTCCCAATATGTTCCTCAGTGTCTCTGTTGCTACTGGTGGAGGATGTATAGAAAACTCCCAATAAAGTGACTGTCCCTTTCCTGTTTCTGACTTCCAACCATACTGACTCAGTGGACAAACCCTCCTCAACAACCTCCCTTTCCGCAGCTATGATACCATCCCTGATTAGCAATGCCACTCCCCCACCTCTTTTACCTCTATCCCCATTTCTGTTGAAACATCTAATCCCTGGTACATTTTCAATTGAAATATTGAAATGTACTAGAATGGGATTCAAACCCAGGTCTCCACAGCATTGGTCGGGTTTGGATTAACAGTTCTGTGATAATACCACTAGGCTATCACCTCATGGGATCTTGCTGGGGGTCTTTACGAGACTGAATGGAACACTTCTCTGGCTGCAGGTTTTTGGGGCAGGGTTTAGAATTTCTAGTACATTTCAATATTTCAATTGAACAGCCATTCTTATCCCTGTGTTATCCAAGTCTCTGTAATGGCCACAACACTGTAGCTCCAAATACTGATCCATGCTCTAAGTTTGTCATCCTTATACCTGTCAGTTTTTGCATTTAAATAGACACACTTCAACCTATCACACCGACTGAAACTTTGCCCTATCAACTGTCTATCCTTCCTCACAGACTCTCTGCTGTAAGGAAGCAATCCTAGTTTATTCATCCTCTCCACAGAAGTCCTTCCTTCTTGACATCATGCCAATGTCACTGTGTCTCGATGACCAAAGTAAGACACTCAACCAGTCACATTCTCTCAATCAGCTGGTGTACTAGATGGAGGACAAAGCGAGGGCCATGAAGACACTCCGAATCTCGCCTGAAAGTGTGGGAATGTTGCTAATAACGACTAGGAAGGGATTCCAATCCATTCAAAATGGTGACATTTGGCCCTCAAGCTACCTCAGGCTTTCAGATGAGAAGGCCTAATGATAAGGTAGACTGGTAGCAGGAATGGGAAGAGACGGAAGCAGACCCTACTCTTGCTGTCACACAGCCTCAGGCGTGGCCCTGCCCCAAAAACCTGCAGCCAGAGAAGTGTTCCATTCAGTCTCGTAAAGACCCCCAGCAAGATCCCATGAGGTGATAGCCTAGTGGTATTATCACAGAACTGTTAATCCAAACCCGACCAATGCTGTGGAGACCTGGGTTTGAATCCCATTCTAGTACATTTCAATATTTCAATTGAAAAAGAAACATCTGGAATGGAGTCTAATGATGACCATGAATCATTGTCGATTGTAGGGAAAAACCCATCAGGTTCACTCATGTCCTTTAAGGAAGGAAACTGCCATCCTTACCTGGTCTGGCCTACATGTGATGCCAGACCCACAGCAGTGTGGTTGACCCTGAACTGCCCGAGATGCCTCTTGAATACTTTCAGTGTTTTGGCATCAACTACTTCCTGTGGTAATGAATTCCACAGGCTCACCACTCTTTGGGTGAAGAAAAGTCTCCTCATCTCTGTCCTAAATGGTCTATCCCGAATCCTCAGACTGTGACTGCTGGTTCTGGACGCACCCACCATCGGGAACATCCTCCCTGCCTCTGTCCTGTCTAGTCCTGTTAGAATTTTATCAGTCTCTATGAGATCTCCCCACATTTGTCTGAACTCCAGTGAAAACAATCCCAACCCTGTTAATCTCTCCTCATACGTCAGACCCCCCATCCCCGGAATCAGCCTGGTAAACCTTCGCTGTACTCCCTGGAGAGCAAGTACATCCTTCCTCAGAAAAGGAGACTAAAACTGCACACAATATTCCAGATGTGGTCTCACCAAGGCCCTGTATAACTGCAACAACACATCCCTGCTCCTGTACTCAAAACCTCTCACAATGAAGGCCAACATCCCATTTACCTTCTTTACCACCTGCTGCACCTGCAACTGGTGCACAAGGACACCCAGCTCCCACTGCACACTCCCCCTCTCCCAATTTACAGCCATTCAGGTAGTAATCTGACTCCTTGTTTTTGCTTCCAAAGTGAATAACTTCACATTTATCCAAATTATGCTGCATCAGCCAATGATTTGCCCTCTCACCCAACCTGTCCAGATCATGCTGGAGGATCTCTGCATCCTTGTCACAGTTCACCCTCCCACCCAACTTGGTATCATCTGCAAACCTGGAGATGTAAAGTTTTGTTCCCTCATCCAAATCATTCATATATATTGTGAATAGTTGGGGTCCCAGCACCAATCCCTGTGGCACCCCACTAGTTAAGCCTGCCAATTTGAAAAGGACCCATTAATTCCTACTGTTTGTTTCCTCTCTGCCAACCAGTTTCCGATCCATCTCAATACACTTACACTCATCACATACACTTTAGTCTTGCACATTAATCTCTTATGCAGGACTTTGTCAAATGTTTTCTCAAAATCCAAATATACCACATCAACTGGCTTCCCTTTGTAAACTCTACTGGTTACATTCTCATAAAATTCCAACAGATTTGTCATACATAATATCCCTTCATAAATTCTTGCTGACTCTGTCTGATCCTGCCACTGCTTTCTAAATGTTCTGGTATAAAGTCCTTGATAATGGATTTGAGAATTTCCCACTACTGATGTTAGGCTCACTGGTCTACATTACTTTCTTTCTCTCTACCACCCTGTTTGAATTCTGAAGTGACATTGGCCACTCTCCAATCTGCAGAGACTGTTCCAGAGTCTATAGAATCCTGGAAGATGACCACCAATGCATCCACTATTTCTAGAGCTACTTCCTTAAGTACTCTGGGATGTACAGTATCAAGCCCTAGGGATTTATCTGCCTTCAATCCCAACAATTTTCTAGCACCATTTCTCTACTACTATTGATCACCCTAGAGCTTCCCTCTCACTAAATCTTGTATCCTCCAACACTTCTGGAATCTGATTTATATCCTCTTTTGTGAACACAGAACCAAAGTATGTATTCAGTTCCTCAGCCATTTTTTTGTCCCCTATTATATGTGCCCCCATTTCTGTCTGTGGGGGATCTACATTTGGCTTTACCGATCTCCTTCTCTTCATGTCCCTATGGAAACTCTTAGCATCAGCCTTTATGTTCACTGCAAGATTACTTTCGTACTGTATTTTCCCCTTCTTAATCAATCCCTTGCTCCTTCTTTGCTGAATTCCTCAGACGTATTATTTTTCCTGACCGATCTGTACGCTTCTCTCTTGGATCAGATACTGTCTCTAATTTTAAGCCATGGTTTGGCCCTCTTACCCGTTTTGCTTTTTGCCATAGACAGGAATAAACAGTTGTTGCATTCCACACACCCCCCCCCACCCTGCATTCCTTGAATGTCGCCATTGCTTATCCACTGTCATCCCTTTAAGTAACTCTCCCCAATCTATCAAGGCCGACTCAAGCCTCATATCTTCATAGTTTCCTTTATTAAGATTCTGCATCCTTGTCTCTGAATCAACAACCTCACTCTCCATCTTGATTTAAAAAAAAACAAAATTTTGTCATGTTACGGTCGCTCATCCCCAAGGGGTCTCGGACAGCTAGGTTGGCAATGATTCCCTTCTCATTGCACAGCACTCAATCTAAGATGGTCTGCTCTCTAGATGATTCCTCCACATGTTGGTCAAAGAAACCATCCCACATACACTCCCGGAATTCCTGCACCACAGCGTTGTGGCTAATTTGATTTGCCTGATCTATGTGTAAATTAAAGTAAATTAAAATCACCCTTGATCACTGATATTCGTTATCGCATGCATCTCTAATTTCCTGTTTAATGCCATTCCCAACACCACTATGGCAGTTTGGCGTTTATACATGACACCCACAAATGTTGCTTTGCCCGTTATTTCTCAACTCTACCCATACAGACTTCACATTGTCAGAGCTAAGATCCTTTCTCAGATTGTGTTAATTCTGTCTTTAACCGCATAGTGACTCCTCCAGCTTTTCCTTTTTGCCTGTCCTTCCTAACAGCTGAATACCTGGGACACTCAGCTCCTATCCCTGGTCCCCCTGCAGCCATGCCTCTGTAATCCTAACTATATCGTACCTATTCACATCCTGCTGCACAATCGGTTCAGCCACCTTATTGCAAAAGCTCTGTGCATTAAGGCACAAAGCCTTTAAGCTTGTCTTTTTAACATTGTTTGTCTCGCTCTTATTTTTATCAATAGTCCTGTTTGAAGTTTGTCCTGGATTTCTTTGCCTATTACTTTTCTTACTTCCTTTTCTTTTAGTTTTTGTCCTCCTCCCCTCTTCTCCCACCACCCCCCCCAACTCCTTTGACTCCTGACATAGGTTCCTGTCCCCCTGGGATATTAGTTTAAACTCTTCCCCAGCCGCTCCAGCAAGCAGTCCCCCTGGGATATCAGTTCCAGTCCTGCCCAGGTACAACCTGTCCAATTTGTACAGGCCCCTCCTCCCCCAGAATCAGTCCCAATGCCCCAGGAACCTGAAACCCTCCCCAAACACCATCTTTTCAGCCACGTATTCATGCGATGTATCCTGTCATTTCTACGCTGACTAGCACATGGCACCAGTAGTAATCCTGAGATCGTTGTCTTTGAGATCCGATTTCTTAACTTCCTTCCTAGCTCCCTGTATTCTGCTTTTAGGTTTTTTTTAAAAAAAAAGAGATGAGTCCTACTTTGTTTGCACTAATGTGTACTATGACCACTGACTGTACACCCACCCCCTCCAGAATGCCCTGTACCCGCTCTGAGACATCCTTGACCCTAGTACCAGGGAGGCAGCGTACAATCCTGAAGTCTTGTGGTCACAGAAATGCCTGTCTATTCCCCTTACAATTGAGTCCCGTATATCTATTGCCCTGGCACATGTTGTAATGCTCCCCTCTACTGCAGAACCAATAACGGTGCAACAAGTTTGTCTGCTACTGCTTTCGTCTGAAAGGTCATTCGCCTCAGCAGTGTGCAAAATAGTATGTTTGTTTTGCAGGGGAATGGCCACAGGAGATACATGCCTATCTGCCTCACTTTGTCTGGTGGGCACCTATTTCCTGCCTGCCTGCAGAGCCTGAGCCTGCACTGTGACCTCAATGAGGGGAGGCGATGGCCCAATGGTATTGTTAATCCAGAGACCCAGATAATGCTCTGGGGACCCGGATTCGAATCCCTCCATGGCAGATGGTGGAATTTGAATTCAATAAAATATCTGGAATTAAGAGTCTGATGATGACTGTGAATCCGTCGTCAATTGTCAGGAAAAACCCCTCTGGTTATCTAATGCCCTTTAGGGAAGGAAACTGCCAGCCCTACCTTGTCTGGCCTACTTGTGACTCCAGACCGATAGCAATGTGGGTTGACACTTATCTGCCCTCTGGGAAATTAGGGATCGGCAATAAATGCTGCCTGACCAGTGATGCCCTCATCCTGTGAATGAATAAAAAGACCACCACTCTACACATGCTAGACACGACACGCTCTGCTTTGCAGAATCTCCTCAGTGACCCTGGCCGCCGCTCCAGCTTGGAAACTCGAGCTTCCAGGAGCTGTAGGTGGAGACATTTCCAGCACACGTGCTGACCCACGGAGTCTGGAACTGTCCCTGGTCTACCACATGGAGCAAGAGGAATGAACCAAGACTTTGAGCTCCCCTGTCATGTTTCACCTCTTTAAACTATACCTTGGAGAGTAGTTTGCAGTAGATTAAATCAAACCCAGTTATCTGTGGTCCTCCTTTCCTGATCTGTGTGCTACCCTGACAGATTAGAAGCCAAGAAGTGTACTATAAGCAACAGAAGTTGCTACCCACCAACTGCAGTCGCCTGCAACAGGACTTTTCCTTGATTGTATTCTCACAGTGACTTTTTCTTTGGTTAGAGTAGAAGAGAGGGAGGGAAACACTGACATAGTGTTTCAGGTTTAACTGTCCCTTGACAACACTCTGTCCAAAAACAACTGTTTGCTAGTCATGACTGCAGCAAATCTTCACCTCAACCGCCAATCAGCACATTTACAGCCGTCTGTTGGACCTGCACACCCAGATCCCTCTGTATATCAGAGATCCTGAGGGTTCTACCATTCCCTGTATAACTTGCGTGTGTGCTTGACCTTCCAAAGTAAATGCGAGCCTCGCCAGCAACACCAACATAAATGAATAAGAGGAAACATGAGTAAATATCATCCTCTAGTTGAGGGATAGTTGAACAGAACTTCCATCTAGGGTTTTGGGATCTTTCCTCATGTGTGGTTACTGTGAGGATTCACATTATTAATGATTATGAAGAGAATTCTGAGCAAAGTTGAGTGTCCTAGAGTGGAAGGATACATGGCAACATGGAAATGAGATGGGCTGAGAGACAGCCAGAGAGTGGTGACAAATTACTGTGAGAAGGTTTGTCATGGAGTTCCCGAGGGATCAATGTCCAAGCCCCTGCTCTGCCTGATAAATATCCTTCACATGGACCTCTCTCCACACAGCATAATTTCAAAATCTGTAGCTGATGCAAAACTCAGTGGTGACTGTAAGGAGACTCAGCAGAACCTCAGTTCTGAGAAAGGTTCAATCAACCTGAAATGTTAACTCCATTTTCTCTTCACAGATGCTGCCAGACCGGCAGAGTTTCTCCAGCAATTTCTGTTTTTCTTTCTGATTTACAGCATTTGCAGTTCTTTCGGTTTCCAAAGAGTGTGGGTAGGTGACCTGATGCAGTTTAATTCAGAACAGTGTGAAATGATTGGCTTTGATAGGAAAGACAAACTAAAACAGAGGGTACAATTCTAAAAGAAATGCAGGAACAGAGGGACAGCTGAAGTAGCTGAGAGCAAACATACCATCATGGGCACAGAGACATTGAGTACAGGAACAAGGAGGGTATGTCAAACTTATATAAAACACTGGTTTGACCTCAACTGGAGAATTGTGTTCAGTTCTGGCTATCACACTTTGGGACAGAGGAGGAGGAGGTGTTAGAGATGATGTGGAAAATATTCATGATTCCACAGATAAGGAGTGTTAGTCATGTTGGTGGATTTGAGAAATAGGAACTGTTGTTGCTGGTGAAGAGAAATCTGTCTCAACAAATGCTGAAACCACAAAGGTTAGCATTCAGTAGGAAGAGGAAGAATATATATTTGAGGTTGCATAAGTAATCTGGGTGTGGCACACATGTTAAATGTGTAAATTTCCATTTTATATGTGACCCACTTAAATGAAATTTGTTTCCACTACTCCCGCGTGCTAACCATGTTCTATTTCTTAAAAACATAAGAAGCAAAAAGAGCAGGAATAGGGCCATTCAACCCCTCAAACGAGGTTTGCTGTTGTACAAAGTCATGGCTAGTCTAACCAAGGCCTCAAATCCACTTTTGTCCCAGCTGCTTGTAGGTCTCAACCTCAATTTCAAAAATCTATCTACCTCCTCTCTAAATGTGTTCAGGGACCTAACCTCCATGACTCTCTGGGCTAGAGAGTTCCAGACTATCACTACCCTCTGGGAGCAGACATTCCTTTGTGTCTCAGTTTTAAATGAACACTGTTCTTGATAAGTCAACCCTTAGTGAACCAGAGATAGTAAGGACTGCAGATGATGGAGAATCTCACATAACAGGGTGTAGAGCTGGATGAACACAGCAAGCCGAGCAGCATCAGAGGAGCAGGAAGGCTTATATTTTGGGCCTAGACCCTCCTTCAGAAAACAGGGTCTAGGCCTGAAACATCACCTTTCCTGCTCCTCTGATGCTGCTCGGCCTGCTGTGTTCATCCTGCTCTACACCCTGTTATCTCAGTTTACCCCAGTGAACCAGCCTAGTGAATCTCTTCTGAACAGCTTCCAATGCCAATCTATCCTTTCTTAAAATACAGAAACCAGATCTGTAAGATCAAAAGATACCGGAGCAGAATTAGGCCAATCAGCTCCTCGAGCCTGCTCCACCATCCAATCATGACTGATATGCTCCCACTGATACAGTCCTCCAAATGCAGCCTCACCAAACCCCTCTACAGTTGTAACAAGACTTCCCTAATTTTAAACTCCAACTCACTAGCAACAAAACTCAAAACTCCATCTACCTTCTTAATGAGTTGCTGTATCTGAATGGTAACATTTTCTCTCATGCACGAGAAGACCCTAGATCCCTCTGGACGGCACTTTTGTCAATTCTTTCTCCATTTAAATCTGCCTTTTGGCTTTTCCTGCCAAACGATATAACCACACATTTTCTTTCATTGAACTTCATGTGGCATGTTTTTTCTTCACCCAAGCTATCAATATCCCCTTGCAAATTCTTTAGATCCTCATCATAACATGCCCTCCCACCTATCTTCGTATCATCAGCAAACTTGGATGCACTACACTCAGGCCCCTGCCCCACATCGTTGATGTAGACAGTAAATAATTGAGGCCCTAGAACAGAACCAAGTGGCACTCCAACAGTTACATCCATCCAACCTGACAAAGACCTATTAACTAAAAACCAAAAAGAACTGCAGATGTTTTGTGTATCAGGAACAAAAAGAGAAGTTGCTGGAAAAGCTCAGCAGGTCTGGCAGCACCTGTGAAACGAAAATCAGAGTTAACACTTTGGGTCCGGTGACCCTTCCTCAGAAGTGATGGTAGCTGGGAAAACGTTGATTTATATGCAGAAAATAGGGAGGTTGTTGGTGTAAGGAGTAAATGATAGAAGAGAGGGAAGAGCAGTTGGTTAGACAAAGGAGTTGATAATGATCTGGCTGGGAGGGTGAATAGCTGTTAATGAAGACTGTTAATGATTAACATTAGGTGATGTATAATGGCAGGCTATGTTATAACAAGGCCTGGTGTGACTATAAAATACTGATCTTATCTACCTACATAACTGACTTTCTTTATCTGTGGAATCATGAATATTTTCTGTATCCTCTCAAACACCTCCTCCTCTGTCCCAAAGCGTGACAGCCAAAACTGAACATAATTCTCCAGCTGAAGTCAAACCAGCGTTTTATACAACTTTGACATACCCTGCTTGTTCCTATGCTTGATGTCTCTGTGCCCATGATGGTATGTTTGCTCTCAGCCGCTCCAGCTGTCCCTCTGTTCCTGTATTTCTTTTAGAATTGTACCGTCTGTTTTAGTTTGTCTTGTCTTGACAAGAGCAAGCTTAAAGAACAACACATAATTTTCTACTTGGGGACCCTGCAGCCCTCTGGACTCAATATCGAGTTGAATTTTACGATCTGAACTCTCCCATGCCCTAGACCCCTACTCCACACACCAGGCCTTGTTATCACATACACACCCTGCTCTGAGGAAGGGTCTCCGGACCCGAAACATTAACTCTAATTCTCTCTTACAGATGCTGCCAGGTCTGCTGCGCTTTTCCAGCAACTTTTGTTTTTGTTGCTGTTAAAGACCGATTAACCCTGACTCTATATTCTATGTACTAACCAACCCTCAGTCCATGCTAATACGTTACCCCCAATGGTATGAGCTCCTGCCTTGTAGCAACTTATCAAATGCCTTCTGGAAATCCAAATACACGACAGTTAACAGTTCCCTTTAACAACTCCACTTGGTTTATCCTGAAAGAACTCTAGCAGATTTCTCCAACATGATTTCTCTTTTGCAAAACCAATCAAACTGTGGTAAACTTTCTTTTAAATGTTCTTCTACCTCCACCTTAACAATAGACTCTAGCATTTTTCCAACAACAGGTGTTAGACCAACTGGCTTATACATTTCAGCTTTCCGTCTTCATCCCTTCCTGACCAGGGTGTCCGTTAATGGTTTTCCAACCTGCTGGAACTTTTCTGGAATCAAGTGAGATCTGGGATATTTTAACCAATGCGCCCACCATCTCTGCAGCTTCTTCCTTTAAAACCCTTGAATGGAAGCCATCTGCTCCTGGTGACTGCCTCCAGCCTCATTAGTTTGTCAAATAATTTTTCTCTTGATAGAAACTGCTACATAACTTTTCTGCCGATTGTCACTTCACGGATCTCGCATCTTTGAGATGTTCATGCTACATCCTCTGTGAAGACTGGTGCAAATTAAATTATCTACCATTTCATTATTGGCCCATTATCAACTCCCCAGTCACATTCTCGAAGGTTCCCACACGTTCTTTAGCCACTCTTTCTTTTTTATAGGAGCTTTTGCTGTTTGGTTTTATATTTCTTGCCAATTTTATAATCAATTTTATAAGCTTTTTAGTCATCTGTAGCCGGTTCCTGAAAAAAAACCTAATCTTTTTCGTTTCCAACATTTTGTGCACCTTATTTTTGGATTGAATACTCTCCTTGGCTGCCTCTCTTGCACACAGGCAGTTTATCCCTCTTTTCAAGCCCATCTTTTTGACTTTTGCTGAGTGTTATTAATTATCTGCTTCTGTTCATCCACTGACATGCCCCTTCATTTATTACCAAAACTGCCTCTTTCTTTCTATGATAATGGGAACTGCAGATGCTGGAGAATCCAAGATAATAAAATGTGAGGCTGGATGAACACAGCAGGCCAAGCAGCATCTCAGGAGCACAAAAGCTGACGTTTCGGGCCTAGACCCTTCATCAGAGAGGGGGATGGGGAGAGGGTTCTGGAAGAAATAGGGAGAGAGGTGGAGGCGGACAAAAGATGGAGAGAAAAGAAGATAGGTGGAGAGGAGAGTATAGGTGGGGAGGTAGGGAGGGGATAGGTCAGTCCAGGGAAAACAGACAGGTCAAGGAGGTGGGATGAGGTTAGTAGGTAGGAGTTGGAGGTGCGGCTTGGGGTGGAAGGAAGGGATGGGTGAGAGGAAGAACAGGTTAGGGAGGCAGAGACAGGCTGGGCTGGTTTTGGGATGCAGTGGGTGGAGGGGAAGAGCTGGGCTGGGTGTGAGGTGCAGTGGGGGGAGGGGATGAGCTGGGCTGGTTTTGGAATGCGGTGGGGGAAGGAGAGATTTTGAAGCTGGTGAAGTCCACATTGATACCATTGGGCTGCAGGGTTCCCAAGCGGAATATGAGTTGCTGTTCCTGCAACCTTCGGGTGGCATCATTGTGGCACTGCAGGAGGCCCATGATGGATATGTCATCTAAAGGATGGGAGGGGGAGTTGAAATGGTTCGCGACTGGGAGGAGCACTTGTTTATTGCAAACCAAGTGGATGTGTTCTGCAAAGCGGTCCCCAAGCCTCCGCTTGGTTTCCCCAATGTAGAGGAAGCCGCACCGGGTACAATGGATACAATATACCACATTGGCAGATGTGCAGGTGAACCTCTGCTTAATATGGAAAGTCATCTTGGGGCCTGGGATGGGGGTGAGGGAGGAGGTGTGGGGGCAAGTGTAGCACTTCCTGCGGTTGCATGGGAAGGTGCCGGGTGTGGTGAGGTTGGAGGGCAGTGTGGAGCGAACAAGGGAGTCACGGAGAGTGGTCTGTCCGGAAAGCAGACAAGGGTGGGGTTGGAAAAATGTCTTGGGTGGTGGGGTCGGATTGTAGATGGTGGAAGTGTCGGAGGATGATGCGTTGTATCCGGAGGTTGGTGGGGTGGTGTGTGAGAACGAGGGTGATCCTCTTTGGGCGGTTGTGCCGGGGGCGGGGTGTGCGGGATGTGTTGCGGGAAATGCGGGAGACGCGGTCAAGGGCGTTCTCGACCACTGTGAGGGGAAAGGTGTGGCCCTTGAAGAACTTGGACATCTGGGATGTACAGGAATGGAATGCCTCATCGTGGTGGCAGATGCGGCAGAGGCGGAGGAATTGGGAATAGCGGATGGAATTTTTGCAGGAGGGTGGGTGGGAGGAGGTGCATTCTAGGTAGCTGTGGGAGTCGGTGGGCTTGAAATGGACATCAGTTACAAGCTGGTTGCCTGAGATGGAGACTGAGAGGTCCAGGAAGGTGAGGGATGTGCTGGAGATGGCCCAGGTAAACTGAAGGTTGGGGTGGAAGGTGTTGGTGAAGTGGATGAACTGTTCGAGCTCCTCTGGGGAGCAAGAGGCGGTGCCAATACAATTATCAATGTAACGGAGGAAGAGGTGGGGTTTGGGGCCTGTGTAGGTGCGGAAGAGGGACTGTTCCACGTAACCTACAAAGAGGCAGGCATACCTGGGGCCCATGCGGGTGCCCATGGCCACCCCTTTAGTCTATAGGAAGTGGGAGGAATCGAAAGAAAAGTTGTTGAGGTTGAGGACGAGTTCGGCTAGGCGGATGAGGGTGTCGGTGGAGGGGGACTGGTCGGGCCTGCGGGACAGGAAGAAGTGGAGGGCCTTGAGGCCATCTGCATGCGGAATACAGGTGTATAGGGACTGGACGTCCATGGTGAAAATGAGATGTTGGGGGCCAGGGAATTGGAAGTCCTGGAGGAGGTGGAGGGCGTGGGTGGTGTCACGGACGTAGGTAGGGAGTTCCTGGACCAAAGGGGAGAAAATGGAGTTCAGATAGGTGGAGATGAGTTCGGTGGGGCAGGAGCAGGCTGAGACCATGGGTTGACCAGAGCAGGCAGGTTTGTGGATTTTGGGAAGGAGATAGAAACGGGCCGTGCGGGGTTGGGGAACAATGAGGTTGGAGGCTGTGGGTGGGAGGTCCCCTGAGGTGATGAGGTCATGAATAGTGTTGGAGATGATGGTTTGGTGCTCGGGTATGGGGTCATGATCGAGGGGGCGGTAGGAGGTGGTGTCGGAGAGTTGGAGTCTGGCCTCGGCGATGTAGAGGTCAGTGCGCCACACTACCACTGCGCCGCCCTTGTCTGCGGGTTTGATGATGAGGTTGGGGTTGGAGCGGAGGGTGATGGTGAGGTTGGGGTTGGAGCGGAGGGAGCAGAGGCCAATCGCCAACTCTCCGACACCACCTCCTACCGTCCCCTCGATCATGACCCCACACCCGAGCACAAAACCATCATCTCCAACACCATTCATGACCTCATCACCTCAGGGGACCTCCCACCCACAGCCTCCAACCTTATTGTTCCCCAACCCCGCACGGCCCGTTTCTATCTCCTTCCCAAAATCCACAAACCTGCCTGCTCTGGTCAACCCATTGTCTCAGCCTGCTCCTGCCCAACCGAACTCATCTCCACCTATCTGGACTCCATTTTCTCCCCTTTGGTCTAGGAACTCCCTACCTACGTTCGTGACACCACCCACGCCCTCCACCTCCTCCAGAACTTCCAATTCCCTGGCCCCCAACACCTCATCTTCACCATGGACGTCCAGTCCCTATACACCTGCATTCCACATGCAGATGGCCTCAAGGCCCTCCGCTTCTTCCTGTCCCGCAGGCCTGACCAGTCCCCCTCCACCGACACCCTCATCCGCCTAGCCGAACTCGTCCTCACCCTCAACAACTTCTCTTTCGATTTCTCCCACTTCCTACAGACTAAGGGGGTGGCCATGGGCACCCTCATGGGCCCCAGCTATGCCTGCCTCTTTGTAGGTTACGTGGAACAGTCCCCCTTCCACACCTACACAGGCCCCAAACCCCACCTCTTCCTCCGTTACATTGATGACTGTATCGGCGCCGCCTTTTGCTCCCCAGAGGAGCTCGAACAGTTCATCCACTTCACCAACACCTTCCACCCCAACCTTCAGTTCACCTGGGCCATCTCCAGCACATCCCTCACCTTTTTGGACCTCTCAGTCTCCATCTCAGGCAACCAGCTTGTAACTGATGTCCAATTCAAGCCCACTGACTCACACAGCTACCTAGAATACACCTCCTCCCACCCACCCTCCTGCAAAAATTCCATACCCTATTCCCAATTCCTCCGCCTCCGCTGCATCTGCTCCCACAATGAGGCATTCCACTCCTGCACATCCCAGATGTCCAAGTTCTTCAAGGACCGCAACTTTCCCCCCACAGTGGTCGAGAACGCCCTTGACCGCGTCTCCCGCATTTCCCGCAACACATCCCTCACACCCCACCCCCGCCATAGCCACCCAAAGAGGATCACCCTCGTTCTCACACACCACCCCACCAACCTCCGGATACAATGCATCATCCTCCGACAATTCCACCATCTACAATCTGACCCCACCACCCAAGACATTTTTCCATCCCCACCCTTGTCTGCTTTCCGGACAGACCACTCTCTCCGTGACTCCCTTGTTCGCTCCACACTGCCCTCCAACCCCACCACACCTGGCACCTTCCCCTGCAACCGCAGGAAGTGCTACACTTGCCCCCACACCTCCTCCTTCACCCCCATCCCAGGCCCCAAGATGACTTTCCACATTAAGCAGAGGTTCACCTGCACATCTGCCAATGTGGTATACTGCATCCACTGTACCCAGTGTGGCTTCCTCTACATTGGGGAAACCAAGCAGAGGCTTGGTGACCACTTTGCAGAACACCTCCGCTCGGTTCGCAATAAACAACTGCACCTCCCAGTCGCAAACCATTTCCACTCCCACTCCCATTCTTTAGATGACATGTCCATCATGAGCCTCCTGCAGTGCCACAATGATGCCACCCGAAGGTTGCAGGAACAGCAACTCATATTCCGCTTGGGAACCCTGCAGCCTAATGGTATCAATGTGGACTTCACCAGCTTCAAAATCTCCCCTTCCCCCACCACATCCCAAAACCAGCCCAATTCGTCCCCTCCCCCCACTGCACCACACAACCAGCCCAGCTCTTCCCCCCCACCCACTGCATCCCAAAACCAGCCCAGCCTGTCTCTGCCTCCCTAACCTGTTCTTCCTCTCACCCATCCCTTCCTCCCACCCCAAGCCGCACCTCCATCTCCTACCTCCTAACCTCTTCCCACCTCCTTGACCTGTCCGTCTTCCCTGGACTGACCTATCCCCTCCCTACCTCCCCACGTATACTCTCCTCTCCACCTATCTTCTTTTCTCTCCATCTTCGGTCCGCCTCCCCGTCTCTCCCTATTTATTCCAGAACCCTCACCCCATCCCCCTCTCTGATGAAGGGTCTAGGCCCGAAACGTCAACTTTTGTGCTCCTGAGATGCTGCTGGGCCTGCTGTGTTCATCCAGCCTCACATTTTATTATCTTTCTTTCTATCTCTGCAATTGCCCTGATTTAAGGTGACCACGCTGATTTGCTTCGCCCGAATTTGAAAGTTTATCATGTTGTGGTTGGTACCCCCAGAAGAACCGTAACTACAAGATCTCTTATTAACTCTAAATCATTACATATTATCCGCGACCAAAAATAGCCCTCTGCCAGGCAGACTGTGCAAATAGTACTTCTTCAAGAAACAATCTCTGATACACCCTACAAATTCATCTTCATGTTACCATTGCCCCATTTAATTTATCCAGGCAATATCACTCACGACGATTGCAGTGCTGTTCTTACACTTCTCAATTATTCCCTGATTTATACCTTGCCCTACAGTGAGCCAACCTTTGTGGGGGCTCAAGGATGATTTCTCCCATGAGTTCTTTCCCTTTGTATTCCTCTTTTCTGCCCAAACTGATTCCACACTGATCAATCGCACCTAAAGTCACTACTAATGCACCTACTCACTGCCATATGCATACTGCCCTTTATTCATGAAGCTAATTCACCCTCATTTTGCTTTTTTACTGAATTTTCCAGAATGTCTAATATTCAATCCCCAGTCCTGGTCACCCTTCTATCACATTTCCGTGATATCTATCAAGTCACATTCTTTTCTATCTCTTTGTGTTGTGAGCTCATCTACCTCGTTACAAATGTTGTGTGCCTTCAGATAAAGATCATTAAGCTTTGAACTCTTAGCATTATTATTTATTCTGGTTCTGTTTTCTGTTGCACTTTTCTGTAGGTATTTCCTATGCCTTGCTGACACACTTTAATTATCGTTCATCCCTTCACTACCTTTGCTCTCTTGTTTCTTCTTGATTTTTTAAACTTCCGTCCAGTGGAATCATCCTCAACACAATTTAGCTTAAAGATGTAACTCCAACCCAGGTTATACAAGTCACCAGGAGACTGGTCCAGCAAGGTTCAAATGAAGCTTGTCCCAGTGGAACAGGTCTCTTTCTTCCCAGTGCTGGTGCTAGTGAATCTAAACGCATTTCGCACACCTATCTTGGAGCGACGCATTAAACTCTCTTTAAAAAAAACCGAACTGAGGGTGCTGGAAATCAGAAATAACGACCGCAGAAACTCAGCAGATCAGGCAGCATCTGTGGTGAGAGACACAGAGTGAGCATTTCATGTCCAGTGAGCATCCTTCAGAACGATACTGCCATGCTATTGGGACCTACATGGGGTGTGTGTGTGTGCACGTATTTGTGTGTGTGCGTGCGTGTGTGTGTGCCCATGTGTGCGTATTAGATACTTCCCCTCTCAGGTCGCTGTCCAGCTCGGAAGAGACATCCTGAACCTTGTGATCAGGTAGACAACCCAGCATTTGGGATTGTCTACCCTTGCAGCAGAGAACAGCTATCTGTTCCCCTAACTGTGCCATCCCCTACTACACTGCTGTTTATTGCTCCCATTGAATGGCGCTTTGGACCATGGTACTGTGGTCAGTTTGCTCATCCTCTCAGCAGTCATTACCCTTGTCTATACTGGGAGTAAGAACCATGTACCCATTGGCTAATTGCTCCAGTGACCTAATTGCCTCACGTCCCAGACCATGGATCAAATTTAATGCAATTAATTGAATTAATGTGACTGTCCCCTGAAAGATAGCCCTCAGGCTCCTCTCCCCCTCCCTAGTGTGCAGCAGAATGCTCAGTTCGGACTCCACCTCATCATCTTATATCCAACAACGTTCCTCAAACAGCCAGCACTGTGGGTATCGCTGGCTAGGCCAGCTTTTATTGCCCATCCCGAATTGCATAGAGGGCAGTTAAGAATCATTCACATTGCTAGACTGTCAATCCAGAGACCCAGATAATGTTCTGGGGACCCAGGTTCGATTCCCGCCATGACAGATGGGAGAATCAGAATTCAGTTAAAAATCTGGAAATAAGAATTTAATGATGATCACAAATCCATTGAGATGGTCCTAAAAACCCATCTGGTACACTAATGCACTTTCGGGAAGGAAACTGCCATCCTCACCTGGTCTGGCCTACATGTGACTCCAGACCCACAGCGAGGTGGCTGACTCTTACCGGCAATTAGGGATAGGCAACAAATACTAGCCCAGCCAATGATACCCATATCCCATCAGTGAAATAAAGCCAGCAACTGTGGATGAACACAAGCTAAACTTTCTGCAGTATGTTCCACAGAGAAATCTTCCCAATGTGGATTCCTAATGGCCCCCCAACCCCTATCTCACGCACCTCCACCCCCCACCATGTTCTCTGGCCTACGGTGGATGGACTGGAGGTTTGAAGACGAGGAGGATGCAAAATGTTTCGGGGGTCAGAGGTGTTAGCCCCTCGGAGCTGAGGGGAGCCTCCTTGTGGCCTGTTTGCCTTCCTGACCATGGCCACACTGTTGGCACATGAAGCATCCAGCTCCCAGGTACACCCAGCATCAGGGCGGAGGAACTGCATCCATCGCCTTCCCCGTCTCTGTAACAGTGATGTTGGTCCATCACCCTCAGCAAGTCACTGGGAATGCTCCCCAGCGGTGGGAATGTGTCAGGGAGCTATTCCAATGCAGCTAACCCCCTTACTACCCCACCCACCACCTCACCCCCCTCACAGCGAGGTCTCACCTACTGAACGCAGACACACAAAGTGGCCGAAAGTAGCTGCACTCTAAGTGAGGGATAAGCATCTTGACTCCTCCATTGGCTAATGTCAGCTGCTACATTTTCAGTTTGCTCACTGTTCACACGTCCTGCCCACAGCCAGCGGAACCAAAACCCACCTATTCTTATCCCTAACTCAGCCAGCAGTGATCCACTAAAAACTCAATTATATCAGAAGAATTGTACAAAATGAGGAACAATTTCCTTCACCCCAAGAGCAGGGAGCCTGGAGGATTCTACACCAAAGAAAGTGGTTAAGGCCAAAAAATTGCATGTTTCCATAAAAGATACAGTTACAGGGTGATCGACTCATTGAGTCATACAGCACAGAAACAGATCCTTCAGTCCAACCTTGGAGCTAACGGGATCAAACGGCATGAGGAAATGATGGGAACAGGGGACTCAGTTGAATGATCAGCCATGACCATACTGAACAGCAGAGCAGACTTGAAGGGCTGAATGGCCTACTCCTGTTCCTATTTCCTACGTTTCTATAACTTCCTGCACAATCTGTAATATCCTTTTAGTGTTATCTCCAGGCCCAACTTTGGACCTTTGTAAACTCTAGACAAAGAGATGAGTATTCACTGTGTGTGAGAGGGAACTTTGACTTCATGGGAGGAGAGTACAGCATTGTGAGTATCGTGAATGGCCATCTGGCCCACGGGCTCTGTCCCTTGCCCCAATGGACAGGGTCCTGAACACCAGGCATAACTGTGGAACACTGCAGAACTGAGGGGTTTGAGAGTCCTCATCACGAAAAGCCAGCAGCCAGGTTCATCAGCTAATGAGGAAGGCTCGTGGAATGTTGGCCTTTATTCCAAATAGAATAGAACAGAAAAATAGCAAAGCCTCGGTAAAACTGTACAAGGCACTAGTCAGACCACAATTAGAATACTGCGAACAACTTCGAAATCTTCATCCAGGGAAAGATAGAGTGGCACTGAAGGCAGTCCAGAAGATTCAATCAGCTGATCCCAGGGATGGAGGGACTCTCTTATGAGAGGGCCTGTACTCATTGAAGTTTAGAGAAGTGTGAGGAGACTTTATTGAAGCATACAAGATTCTTAGGGGACTTGACAGGGGAGATGGGATGAGGTTTTTTTTCCCCTTGTGGGAGAGTCTTGGACCAGAGGGTATCATCTCAGAATAATGGGTCACAAATTTAAGAGAGAGATGAGGAGAAATTACTTTTCACAGAGAGTAGTTAATCCATGAAAGTCTTTGCTGGAGAGAGCTGTCATGTTTGTATCATTAAGTATATTCAAGGCTGGAATAGACAGATCTTTAATGAGTAAAGGAATCGAGGGTTATGGTGAAAAGGTAGGAAAGTGAGGTGAAGGATTATCAGATCAGCTGCGATCTCATTAAATGGAGGAGCAGACTCGATGGGCTGAATGGTCTACTTCAGACCATAGTCATTTGGTCTTACACTGGTAGAGTAAACCCATCAGCAATTCATTGAGCATTTTGAGACCTTAGACCTCAAACACACACCATCTCATGCAAACAGGAAGGAGAGAGAGATGGAGAGATTAGATTAAACAGAATCATGTTCTTCTTGGAGAAGGCAGTGATGAGATCTGACTAAAGTTCTCAAAATCATCAGAACTGCAGAGAGGGTAAAAAGGGATAAAAGATTTCTGCTCATGGAATGATTGACAGCGAGGTTGTACAGACTTCAAGTAATTAGCAAAAGAAACAATAATGACCAGATGAAAGTCTTTTTCACCCAGTGAACATGCTTAGAATTTTTTTTTTATTCATTCATGGGATGAGGGTGTTGCTGACCAGGCAGCATTTAATGTCCATCCCTAATTGCCCAGAGGGCAGTTAAGAGTCAACCACATCGCTGTGAGACTGGAATCACATGTAGGCCAGACCAGGTAAGGATGGCAGTTTCCTTCCCTAAAGGACATTAGTGAACCTGATGAGTTTTTCCAACAATGTTTATTATTAGACTCTTAATTCCAGACATTTATTGAATTCAAATTCCATCATCTGTCACAGAAGGATTTGAACCCTGGTCTCCAGGACAGTATCTGGATATCCGGGCTTGCCTCACAGTGCCAGGGACCCGGGTTCGATTCCAGCCTCAGGCGACTGTCTGTGTGGGGTTTGCACATTCTCCCCATGACTGCGTGGGTTTCCTCCGGGTGCTCCAGTTTCCTCCCACAGTCCAAAGATGTGCAGGCTAGGTGGCTCGGCTGTGCTAAATTGTCCGTAGTGTTTAGGGATGTGTGGGTTATAGGGGGATGTGTCTGGATGGGATGCTCCAAGGGGCGGTGTGGACTTGTTGGGCTGAAGGGCCTGTTTCCACACTGTAGGGAATCTAGTCTAATCTAATAGTCCAGTGATAATACCACTAGGCCATCACCTCCCCATGTGCTGCCTGATGGAATGGTGGAGACAGGGTCAATGAGTCTTTCGGAAGGGAATGTAATGGTTCCTTGTGAAAAGGAAGAATGTGTGCAGGGTAGGCAGCACAAGGTGGTAAGTGAGGTGCTGTACAGACACCATGGGCTGAATGTCCTCGTTCTGCACTGTGACCTGTTTCAATTTGAAGCAAAAATAGCAGAGTGAGAGTAAGGAAGATGGCTGCAACCTAGGAACTCAAGTGTCAGCAGAAGTACCTTGTATAACTTGCAACATTACAATCGAAACACACGTTTTAAACTGCATTACTGCAGTTTCTGGTTCCCACGCTGTGCCTCACAGTTTTGAGGCCTCCCAAAGGTTCACTTCTCTCCCACCCCTTGTATCAATGAGAGCTTCCTTGTAAATCCTGATCTCACTCATTTCCTGATGATTTCACTCCCTGGTCACTGTTCCATTCCACCTAACCTCCTGCACACTGACTAGAACACAGCCACAGTTCCTTTTGATTTCCCACTGCTCTTCCACCTTCAGCCAATCCTCAGCCATTGATCTTTGGATTCTTGTGTTCAAACCCCTCCCTGGCCTTCCTCCTCCCTATCTCTGAACCACTTCAGCTGCCTGTGTGGCCGACTGTATATTCACAAGCAAAGATTGTTCAGGGCAACATTGACATCAGAAAAGTGAGGGAGTAGGAGAGGATAGAGAGGACTAAGTCAAAATAGAGTTGGAAGAGGGAGAAATAAAGCACTGTATTGCCCATGGTGCCCACCTGTCTCTAAAGGCAGCAATAGCATTGATGGACACTGTACGGTCCCCCAAGCCCGCACTGCCCAATAACACTGCGTTCAAACATAAACACAGAATAGGAGCAGACAGTCGCCAGAGATGATCCCCTCCACAGCCCTTGGCCTGGACCTGTTTGCAGCCAACCAACCCGCATTTATATATCACACTCAGTAAGATACCACAAGGTGCTTCACAGGAACGTGATCAAATATGTAATGAGATCAGAGTGCAGGGGATCAGAGGCTCAGTCAATGTGACAGGTCTTAAGGAGCATCTTAAAAGAAAAGGGGATCAGGTAAAGATTCTTTCTTCATTCATGGGATGAGGGTGTCGCTGACCAGGCAGCATTTATTACCCATCCCTAATTGCCCAGAGGGCAGTTAAGTGTCAACCACATTGCTGTGGGACTGGAGTCACATATAGGCCAGACCAGGTAAGGATGGAAGTTTCCTTCCCTAAAGGCCATTCATGAACCAGACGGGATTTTCCTGACAATCAGCAATGGATTCAAGGTCATCGTTAGATTCTTAATTCCAGATACTTTATTGAATTCAAATTCCACCATCTCCTGTGGTGGGATTCGAATCCAAGTCCCCAGGATGTTATCTGGGTCTCTGGAATAAGAGTCTAGTGACAATACCACTAGGCCATCAGATGCAGAGAGAGGCACAGAAGGAATCCCAGAGCCTGAACTGCCAGTAACTGAATGCACCAGAATAGTTTCTTCAAATGTCATATTCTGAAGTTGATCACAGAGATGGTACAGACTTAGCACTGTGCAACACAATCAGATTAATTCATGATCTCTTATCATGAAAAGATACCTGCATAACAGCAGTCCTAAAATGATTGCATTTTGTATTCAGGTTGAGGAAGAGTGGATCCAAGATTAGTATTTTAAACTTAAAGAGGGCATGAAAGCACAGCCAGCTAAAGTGAACTAGCAAATTAGTTTAGAGGATAGGTCCACAAAGAGACAGAGGTAGATGCATGAAGGGATATTTTAGAACACAGAGAGTCAATACATTTCAACAAGGAAGAAAACATCAAATGGAGGACCACCATTCATGTTTAACTAGAAATGCAAAGAAGGAAGGAAAATTAGAAAAGCTGAGAAAGCTGCCTAGAAATATAAAATTAGTCAGAAGAGTTTCTACTGATATTTTAAACAGATAAGAGTTAACAAATTGAGTGTTGGCCCAATAACAAATGAATATGTTAACTTGGCTTTGGAAAATAAAATATTTTTACATCGTTCTTCGTTGTGGAAGAATGTGCAACATCACAGGAATAGCTACAAATCAGAAATGAAAGGGCGGGAAGGACTCAAGAAAGTTAGATTCACCAGGGAAGTGGTACTGAGCCAACTGTTGGTGCTGTAGTCAGACAAGTGCCCAGATCCTAATGGATTTCATCCTCAAGTCTTAGAAGATGTGTCTAGCAAGATAGTTGATGCATTAGTCTACATTTTCCAAACTTCTGGCTTCGGAGAAATTTCCACCAGATTGGAAAATAGCAAGTACTTATTAAGGTGCTTATTCAAAAGGGGACGGAAACAGAAAGCAGGAAACTACTGGTTAGCTTTAGGGAAGATGGTAGAATCTATATGAAAGTGCGGAGCACTTACAGAAGTCAGGACCAATGACGTTTCGTAAAAGGGGAATCATGTTTAACCAATTTCCTGGGGTTCTTTGAGAAGAAAACCATTCTGCAGAGAAAGTGGAACTGGTGGATATAATGTACTTAGATTTCTAGAAGGCATCTTATAAGACGCCACATCAAAAGTTAATGCGCAAAATAATTAGTTATGTATTAGCAGGGATAGAAGATTGGCTGCTTAAAACAGGAAGCAGACGGTAGGTTACTTGGTAATTTTCAGTGAGTGGTCTACCACAGGGAGGGTGCTGAGGCTGCAATGTCTTAAAATATGTATCAAAGATTTAGACCAAGGGGCAATTTTCTGATGACAGTTTTATGGATCAGAGGGTAAGTTGTAAAGAGGAAATAAGGAGCTATGAACAGACTAGTACATTGAAAAACTTCCCATTGCAACAGGAAGAATGAAAAGAAACATCTTACCGAGACTTTTCAGAGCTCTGAGACATAATGGGATCTGTGTGTCCTTGTGCATGAACCACTAAAGGCCACTATGCAAGTACAGCAAGTAGTTAGAAATACTAATAAAATTGTTAATTTATCACAAAGGCAATTGATACAGGAGTGGGGATGTCATGCTTCAGTTATACAGGGCATTAGTGAGCAATATATACCATATTGTTATTTATTTAAGGGAGGCTGTAGAGGCAGTTCAAAAATTTACCAGATCAATACTTTAAATAAATTTGTTGTCTTAAGAGGAAAGATTGGACAAGCTTGGCTTTTATTTGCCACAGTGTCAAACAGTAAGAGGTGACAAGATTGAAACATAAGATCCTGAGCAGTATTGACAGGAGAGATTTGAAAAGGATGTTTTCTCTTGTGGGAGAATTGAGAGCCACGGACCATTGTTTACAATCAGGAGTCACTGTTTATAAATTTGGGTAACGAGAACTATTTTTCTCACAAAAGGTTGAGGGTTCTTGGAATTCTCTTCCTCAAAAGGTGGTGCAATCAGACCCTTAAATATTTTTAAAGCAGACATGGATAGTTTCTTCATAAGACAGGGATTAACTCTGTTTCTCTCTCCACAAGTGATGCTGCCAGATCTGCCGAATTTCTCCAGCGCTTTTCCGTTTTATTGATTTCAGATTTCCAGCACCTGCAGAAATTTGTTTTAATCGTTGCGGAGAGAAGTTGGATACATTTGCAAAAGCTGATAGAGTGTGATCCTGTCTCCGACAAAATGTTCAATTAATATTAAATGTAACGTTAATAAACATTTGCGGAGTATATAAAAGATCAAAGAGCTAGTGTAGGTGGATGGTGTCAGTATACAGATTAGCCACAATCTCAGTGAATGATAGAATAAAAGGTTAAAGTTGCCATAGGACTGCTCCCTCATTACAGAGAGAGAGAAAAAAAACTGGCGGGGGTTAAACCTGAGGGCTACCACCCCTCAGGTGAGGGGACAGGGTGAGACGGAGGGATCTTCCTGGTGACCTCAGCCAGTGTGGGAACAGACCCCCCACTGAATTAAAATCACTACAGCGCAGAAACAGGCCCTTCGGCCCAACAATTCCACACCAACCATTGGAGCACCCCACCCCAACCCACACCTCCCTGAACACGACAGGCAATTTAGCATGGCCAATCCACCCAGCCTGCACATCTTTGGACTGTGGGAGGAAACCCATGCAGACACGAGGAGAACGTGCAAACTCCACACAGGCAGTTGCCCGAGGCTGGAACCGAACCTGGGTCCCTGGTGCTGTGAGGCTGCAGTGCTAACCATGCCACCACGCCACCCTCCCACTGGGCATTGCAAACCAGCTAACCCAGCTAACTGAGCCTCTTGCATAGACTTGGCACGAGGATAGTCTCCCCAATTCTGATATTTCTGAATGCCCCTCGCAGCATTTCTGTGAACCTTCTCCTGATCTCCTGGTGCACCAGTCTGTACACACTTCCCTCTCACCAGGCACACAGTCTATCCCTGCAGCGCATATGGAGTGACCAGACAGGAATGTATTTCTGTCTCTAATCCTACACATTCACCGACACTGCTCATTTCTGTCTCATCACTAAACTCATATATACTGCTGCTTTTGTGCTCCTAAGATGCTGCTTGGCCTGCTGTGTT
Organism: Stegostoma tigrinum; assembly: GCF_030684315.1. NCBI lineage: Eukaryota > Metazoa > Chordata > Chondrichthyes > Orectolobiformes > Stegostomatidae > Stegostoma > Stegostoma tigrinum. The sequence continues at coordinate 5,255,397 of NC_081363.1, read as the reverse complement.
CATCCAGCTTCACACTTTGTTATCAAGGATTCTCCAGCATCCGCAGTTCCCATTATCTCAGATACAATTTTAGCCGCACTCTCCCCCGACCCTCATTCCTGCCCTACCCCCCGACCCTTATTCCTGCCCTACCCCCCTATCTCCCTGGCCCTCATTCCTGCCCTATCCCCCTGACCCTTATTTCTGCCCTATCCCCCGACCCTCATTCCTGCCCTATCCCCTGACCCTCATTCCTGCCCTGTCCCCCTGACCCTCATTTCTGCCCTATCCCCTGACCCTCATTTCTGCCGTACCCCCTGACCTTCATTCCTGCCCTATTCCCCCACACTGAGCCTCATTCCTGCCCTATCCCCCGACCCTTATTCCTGCCCTATTCCCTGACCCTCATTCCTGCCGTACCCCCTAACCTTCATTCCAGCCCTATTCCCCCCTCCGAGCCTCATTTCTGCCCTATCCCCCGACTCTTATTCCTGCCCTATCCCCCGACCCTCATTCCTGCCCTACTCCCCTGAACCTCATTCCTGCCCTATCCCCCCGACCATATTTCTGCACTATTTCCCCCACCGAGACTCATTCCTGCCCTACACCCCGGCCGAGCCTCATTCCTGCCCAAACCCTCTGAGCCACATTCCTGATTTACTCCCCCTGAATCTCATTCCTGTCCTACGCCCCCTGAGTCACATTCCTGCCCTACTCCCCCTGAATCTCATTCCTGTCCTACTCTCCCTGAGTCACATTCCTGCCCTACTCCCCCTGAATCTCATTCCTGTCCTACTCTCCCTGAGTCACATTCCTGCCCGACTCTCCCTGAATCTCATTCCTGTCCTACTCTCCCTGAGTCACATTCCTGCCCGACTCTCCCTGAGTCACATTCCTGCCCGACTCTCCCCGAGTCTCATTCCTGCCCTATCTCCCTAAGCGTCATTCCTGCCCTATACCCCCCAAGCCTCATTCCTGCCCTATCCCCCCTGAGCCACATTCCTGCCCTATCCCCTGAGCCACATTCCTGCCCTATCCCCCGAGCCTCATTCCTGTCCTATTCCCCCAGAGCCACATTCCTGCCCTATCCCCCGAGCCTCAATCCTGCCCTATCCCCCCAAGCCTCATTCCTGCCCTATCCCCCCTGAGCCACATTCCTGCCCTATCCCCCCTGAGCCACATTCCTGCCCTATCTCCCTCAGCCACATTCCTGCCCTATCCCCTGAGCCTCATTCCTGTCCTATTCCCCCAGAGCCACATTCCTGCCCTATTCCCCGAGCCTCAATCCTGCCCTATCCCCCTGAGCCACATTCCTGTCCTATCCCCCTGAACCACATTCCTGCCTACACCTGATTACCACTAATCGCGTCTCACCAGATACACAGTCTTTTTACATTCGCAGGATGTAGTGTAATTGCTAAGACCAACATTCAATGCCTGTCCCTAGTTGCCCTTAGGGATGCAATGATGGGAGCTGCTCCAGGCCCTTGAATGATAGTTAAAGGTGAGTTTGGAGCTTTTTGCCCTATTCTGGTCTGCATGTTTGAATAGAGAAACAGCGAGAAAGATTTGCAACACTAATCCCAGAATACAAGGATGTAATTGAACATTTTAATTGTCAGGAAAGACTGGGCTGGGTGGTGGTCGTCTCTTCACAAAACAGAAGGCAAATGATTAAGAGACAACAAAATGTGAGGCTGGATGAACACAGCAGGCCAAGCAGCATCTCAGGAGCACAAAAGCTGACATTTCGGGCCTAGACCCTTCATCAGAGAGGGGGATGGGGTGAGGGTTCTGGAATAAATAGGGAGAGAGAGGGAGGCAGAACAAAGATGGAGAGAAAAGAAGATAGGTGGAGAGGAGAGTATAGGTGGGGAGGTAGGGAGGGGATAGGTCAGTCCAGGGACGACGGACAGGTCAAGGAGGTGGGATGAGGTTAGTAGGTGGCTGGGGGTGCGGCTTGGGGTGGGAGGAAGGGATGGGTGAGAGGAAGAACCCGTTAGAGAGGCAGAGACAGGTTGGACTGGTTTTGGGATGCAGTGGTTGGAGGGGAAGAGCTGGGCTGGTTGTGTGGTGCAGTGGGGGGAGGGGACGAACTGGGCTGGTTTGGGTATCTAGTTTTCTAAAGTTATCACGAAATTCAATGGGGGCACGTGTGGAAAAACTATTCCTACTTGTACTGATCCCAGAGCAATGGGCCATTGACATAAAGTAATGAGGTTATTGACCTTGCTCGCCGAGCTGGCTTGATTTCGTTCAGATGCTTCGTGTCTATCCTCGGTGATATCTTCAGTGGGCCCTCCGATGAAGCGATGTTATTCTACTCCACTTGGAATTTATCTGTCCGGTCTGTTATGCGGAGTGGTGTCATTATGTCACTATATCATTGTGTCAAATGAGAATACTCACCATAACGGACCGGTCAGTATAAATTCCAAGCAGAGTAGAATAACATCACTTCATCGGAGGGTCGGCTGATGATGTTACCGAGCATAGAGACGAAACATCTGAATGAGAACAAGCCAGCTCGGCGAGCAAGGTCAACGACCTCACCCACAACCTGAGCTACAGATCTTTGCCAAAACTTTAAGCAGAAAGTAATCCCTGCAGAAAAGCTTCTATTCCCCAGGGAGTGGTGAGAACGTGGACCTCGCTGCCACAGGGAGTGCCTGAGATAAATAGTGTTGATACATTTAAAGGGGAAGCTAGCTGCATAAATGCGCATCAAATATGGGCATTCTTTGCAACATTTATCATCCAACCCTAATTGCCCTAGAACCAAGAGGGCTATTTCAGAGGGCAACTGAAAGTCAACCACACTGTAGTGGGTCTGGAGTCACAGGTAGGCTACACCAAATGAGGATGGAAGATTTCCCTCTCAAAAGGTCATTAGTGAACCAGATGGGGTTTTATGGTAAACGACGATGGTTATCGTTCATCCAGCCCTTAATTCCACAATGTATCAATTCTATTTAAAAATTCACCATCTGCCACAGTGGGATTCGAATCCAGGTCCCCACAAGCGAGAGGAGAAGGGGTGGGAGGATTCTTGTGTTGAGTATTAGCGCAAGCATGGAGCAGTTGGCCTGAATTACCTGTTTTTGTGAATGCTATTGTTGGAAATGTTCGCCACAATTATTCCCATTTCTGTGTTTACAGTCGCAGGCTTAAGGTCACAGAAAGTAACTTTCCGCATTCTCTGGCTTGTACGGAACATCTCAGCGTGTCAGGAAAAACTTGTGACATGGGTTTTCGTTACTGTTAAGCAATAAGCGATCTGTTTCTAACACAAAAGATTTACAAAAAAAAATTGCTTCTCATTTCCTTCCTTATTTGTGTTTTTCTGTGTATTTTCTATCGCACATTTTAATTTTGTATTCTTTTAATCTTTACTCACAAACGCACTCATTACTTGACATGACATCTTTGTAATTTTGGGCTTGTCAATCCCTTCACCCTCGACCCCAGTTGTGGCTGGATAAGGATTAGTGACCCTCAGCAGGAGATGCGTGTTGTGACAGTCTCTTGGTATCATGTCCCCTGTAAGCTGCAGGGGTAGATTCCATGCACCGACCTCCACATTGTCCTCCGATTGTGCACAGCAAGACTCCACAAAACACGTAGCCCCTGCTCCAGCAACAGACCCCTCTCCCAGGATCAGTTCCCTCTCCCAGTTGCCACCCTGGTCCCCAGTTACCCCGTCTTCCCCCAGTAACCACTGTCGCCCAGTAACAGCTCCCTCCCCTTATACCCCCCTAACCCCGGTAGCCCCTAGTAACCCACTCCCCGAGTAAAAGCTGTACCCCGCTTCCCGCTTCACCGCTTACTGGGGAGAGAGGCGATATTGCTGAGGGGGGGGGGGGGTTACTGGGGGAGGGAGGTTTAGTGGGGAGAATGGGTTATTGAGGGAGAGAGGGTTACTTGGGGGAGGTAAGGTTGCTGGGGGAGGGTTGGTTACTGGGGGAGAAAGGGTTACGGGGGTGTTACAGGGGGAGAGAGGTGAGGTTCCTGGGAATAGGGGGTTTACTGGGGAGGTAGGAATACCGAGGGTGGGGGGAGAAGGTGGGGTTGCTGGGGAAGGGGGTTTACAGCGGGAATGGGACAAAACTGGTGGGGAGGGGTTTTTGCTACCCAGGGAGCTACGCTGCTCATTCCAGATGAAACCGTTACCTTCCATCCCGCTAACGTTATCAGTGAAAACTGAGCGCATTATTTCTCGTCTCTGAATACAATTCTCCGTCAACCCGTTCCCCTTTTCTCTCTCAGTCTCCCTTCACTTCTCTTTTTCACCTACTGCTTCGTTCCCCCCTCTCCATCTGATCCTTTTTAATTCCCACTGCTGCTCTCCTGCAGCCTTGCTTTTCTCTGTCTCTCTCTATCTCAGAGAATCCTGTTCACTGCACGTGTCTCTGTGAGACCAACAGCAGGCTGAAGCGCACAGATTGGATATGTTCCTGAGCTACCCACTTGCAGTAAATAAGACAGCACGTTAGGCTCTCGAATTCTAAATACGCCCGACAGTAGTAGAACAAAAATAAATTACCTTTTCAAAGCAACGTTTCGCACAGAAGGTAATCGAGTCTCTCACTGATCCTAGTCCTCTCATTGATAAAACTGGTTTCACAGTGTGACACAGGACGTGGCAGCTTGCTGTTGGGTACGAAACGCTGTATCAATTGTCGACTTCACAAGAACCAATCCCTCGGAAACTGTTACTCACCACACTGCTTTAAAAACCTGCACAGCCCTGTTTGTCACAAACCCCCGCTGACATTATACAAATTAGCATCAAGAGACCTGAGCTTATAGTCATCAGGACCCAAAAACGCGTGCGACTTACGTACAGACCCTGCGTACTTTCTGTAACCCGGCCATTCTTCGGAAAACAGCACTTGCCTGTAAATCTCAAACAGTCCCGAATCACAAAGAGGGCTCATCTCATTCCGAGACTGAACGTTTTGAAGGGGCTTGACAAGGTTGACATTGTCAGGCTGGCTCCTTGCTCCCCAGCTCGCCTGGGAAAGCTGTACCATGGGACGCAGGCTCAGGATAACGGGACAATCAGGCTGTGAGATGATGAGAATATTTTTTTCACTCAGAGGATTGGGAATCCTTGGATTCTCTACTGCAGAGGGCTGTGGACACATCATCATTAAATACACTCAAGACCAAGAGAGAAAAACCTTTGGTCTCTCATGGGATATGGAGAACAGCTGGAAAGTAGAGTTGAGGTAAAGGATTAGCACGATTGCATTGAATGGTGAAGCAGGTTCGAAGGGCTGAATGGCCTCCCTTAGGCTCCTATCTCTAATGTTCAGGTTACCCCGCTGAGTAGTGACAGGACCAACTCAGAAGCTCAAAGATAATTACAACACGCTGTTAGCAGCCTCCTAAAGTATTGTGTCCAATTCTGCCCGCCAACTTTAAGTACATTTAAGTCATCATTGGACAACCATATGGAGGTACATGGAATAGTGTAGGTTAGATGGACGTGAGATCGGTATGACAGGTCGGCACAACATCGAGGGCCGAAGGTCCTGTACTGTGCTATAATGTTCTATGTTCTATCATAAGGTCAGAAGTGGGGATGTTCACAATGTTCAGCAGCATTTGCGAATCCTCAGGTAGCATGTTCAAATGCAACAAGATCTCGATAATAGTGATAATGGGAACTGCAGATGCTGGAGAATCCAAGATAATAAAGTGTGGGCATGGATGAACACAGCAGGCCAAGCAGCATCTCAGGAGCACAAAAGCTGACGTTTCGGGCCTAGACCCTTCATCAGCGAGGGGGATGGAGTGAGGTTTCTGGAATAAATAGGGAGAAAGGGGGAGGCGGACCGAAGATGGAGAGAAAAGAAGATAGGTGGAGAGGAGAGTATAGGTGGGGAGGTAGGGAGGGGATAGGTCAGTCCAGGGAAGACGGACAGGTCAAGGAGGTGGGATGAGGTTAGTAGGTAGGGGATGGAGGTGCGGCTTGGGTTGGGAGGAAGGGATGGGTGAGAGGAAGAACAGGTTAGGGGGGGCAGAGACAGGTTGGACTGGTTTTGAGATGCAGTGGGGGGGGGGGGAGACAAGCTGGGCTGGTTGTGTGATACAGTGGGGGGAGGGGACGAACTGGGCTGGTTTTGGGATGCGGTGGGGGAAGGGGAGATTTTGAAGCTGGTGAAGTCCACATTGATACCATTGGGCTGCAGGGTTCCCAAGTGGAATATCAGTTGCTATTCCTGCTCCCACGATGAGGCATTCCACTCCTGCACATCCCAGATGTCCAAGTTCTTCAAGGACCGCAACTTTCCCCCCACAGTGGTCGAGAACGCCCTTGACCGCGTCTCCTGCATTTCCCGCAACACATCCCTCACACCCCACCCCCGCCACAACCGCCCAAAGAGGATCCCCCTCGTTCCTACACACCACCCCACCAACCTCCGGATACAATGCATCATCCTAGCAGATGCATGGGAACTGCTTTGCAGAACACCTCCGCTCTGTTCGCAATAAAAAACTGCACCTCCCAGTCGCAAACCATTTCCACTCCCCTTCCCATTCTTTAGATGACATGTCCATCATGGGCCTCCTGCAGTGCCACAATGATGCCACCCGAAGGTTGCAGGAACAGCAACTCATATGCCGCTTGGGAACCCTGCAGCCCAATGGTATCAATGTGGACTTCACAAGCTTCAAAATCTCCCCTTCCCCCATCGCATCCCAAAACCAGCCCAGTTCGTCCCCTCCTCCCACTGCACCACACAACCAGCCCAGCTCTTCCCCTCCACCCACTACATCCCAAAACCAGTCCAACCTGTCTCTGCCCTCCTAACCTGTTCTTCCTCTCACCCATCCCCTCCTCCCACCCCAAGCCGCACCTCCATTTCCTACCTACTAACCTCATCCCACCTCCTTGACCTGTCCGTCTTCCCTGGACTGACCTATCCCCTCACTACCTCCCCACCTATCCTCTCCTCTCCACCTATCTTCTTTTCTCTCCATCTTCGGTCCGTCTCCCCGTCTCTCCCTATTTATTCCAGAACCCTCACCCCATCCCCCTCTCTGATGAAGGGTCTAGGCCCGAAACGTCAGCTTTTGTGCTCCTGAGATGCTGCTTGGCCTGCTGTGTTCATCCAGCCTCACATTTTAAGATCTAGATAATATCCAGCTTTGGTCTGACAAGCAGCAGGTGACATTCACATTACACAGATGCCAGACAATTACTGTCATGAACAAAAGAGAATCTAACCATCACACCTCAACATTCAATGTTACTATCTCGGAATCCCCCACTATCAACATCCTGACCAGAAGCTCAACTGGACTCACCACATAAACACAGTGACTACAAGAGCAGGTCAGAGGCTAGGAACGCTGTAACTCATCCCCCAATTCCCTAAAGCCTGTCCACCATCTCCAAGGCACAAGTCAGGAGTGTGATGGAATACTCCCCACTTGCCTGGATGGGGGCAGCCCCAACAACACTCAAGAAGCTCGACACCATCCCGGACAAAGCAGCCGCTTGATTGGCACCACATCCACAAACATCCCACTCCCTCCACCACCGACACTCAGTCACAGCAGTGTGTACTATCTACAAGATGCAGAAATTCACCAAAGATCCTCAGACAGCACCTTCCAAACCCACGGCCACTTCCATCCAGAAGGACAAGGGCAGCAGATACATGGGAACACCACCCCCCGCAAATTCCTTTCCAAATCACTCACCATCCAAACTTGGAAATATATCTGAAAACAAAAATTGCTGGGAATCACAGCGGGTTGGGCAGCATCCATGGAGAGAGAGAGACCTAACATTCTGAGTCTAGATGCCTCTTCATCAGGAAATATATTGCTGTTCCTTCAGTGTTGCTGAGTCAAAATCCTGAAATTCCCTCCCTAAGGGCATTGGGGATCAACCATCCTTTTAGGCGGTTACTCTCTGGATGAAGAATGACTTGCTTCATTCAGGTTCAATGGGTGCTGGGTGACTGTTAAGCCCAGTGCTTAATCTGTAGATCCTGTCACATTCGGGGCGGCTGATGCTTGAAGGGTCAGATAGCTGTTAATGTAATGTTTGTGCTCTTCCTTCCACACCTTGACTTTACCTTCATTCCTGAGGAAACCTCCCAGTGTGTCCGGAGCTTGTCTGATCAACGGTCTGCATTTTGGTGGGTCTCACGATAGTGTCGCCCATGAGTCAGTGGAATTATTGACCTCTCCAGGTGGTTTTGAGGACCTCCCTAAAGGATTTCCCAGTCCTCCTGGGAGTATTCTGCTGAGGTCGCCGTGGTGCATTAACTTTGCGGGTCCAGGGTCAGGAACATGAATGACTTGTTAGTGTTTGAGTGTTTCACACTTTGAACTTTCACACTTTGGCTTGGTAGAGGACTATCTTTCATGCCCCTGGTTTGAAGGATCTTCAAAGGTACTTCCGTGGGATTGCAGCAGTTCTTTGAGGGCATCCAAGGGTCTGGAGTGGGAGGTACATTATTCATATCCTTCTTTAAAGAAGGGTAATAAATACATTGGGCACAGCTCAGGGAAGGTTTTCCAGACTAACATCTGGAATGGGTGGGTTTTTTTATGAGGAATGCCTAGACAGGCTGGGTTTGTATCCACTAGAATTTGGAGGAGTAAGAGACAACTTGATGGTAACATATATGATCCTGGGAGTTTGGGCTGGGCAGATACACAGAGTATATTTCCTCTTCTGAGGATATCTAGAACTAGGGGTCATCACTTAAGACAAAGATGAGAGAAAATGTTTCTCATAGAAACTGTCTTCATCAAAGGGCAGTGGAAGCAGGGTCCTTCAATAGTTTTAAGGGAGACATGGATAAATTTACAGTAAGGCAGAGGGTGAAAAGTTATTGAGGGCAGGAACGTGGAGTAATTAGGTCAGCCATGATCATAGAATCCCTACAGTGTGTAAACAAGCCCTTTGGCCCAACAAGTCCACACTGACCCTCCAAGCTTCCCTCTGTAATGCACCTAATCTACACATCCCTGAGCACTACAGACAATTTAGCATGGACAATCCACCCTAACCTACACATCTTTGGACTGTGGGAGGAAACCGGAGCACCTGGAGGAAACCCATGCAGACATGGGGAGAATGTGCAAACTCCACACAGACAGTGACCCGAGGGTAGGATTGAACTTGGGACGCTGGTGCTGTGAGACTGCAGTGCCAACCTCTAAGCCATCATGCCACCCTAATTGATCTTACTCAATGGCACAGCAGGTTCGAGGGGCTGAATGGCCTTCCCCTAATTTGTGTTTATGTGTTAACCTGTTTACATGTTGACACATTTATAAATGCTGGCTTTGTCTTCATATCAAGAACACATTCAGTGAACACTCAGCCGATAGCGATCTGGCTGTGATTTTGAACTTACGGCCCCAGGCTGATGATTGGTGGTAAAATTATGTTGTGATCACAATCCCATGATGTCTGGCCCTCATCACAAACAGAAGGAAACTGCATGTAAGGGATCAGTTTATATCACAGTTTCTTACTACAAAGCAAGCTCAAATTCTGCCAATAATTCAATAACTTCTCCATAAGTTGAGCTCAATACTTACCTGATTGACCATGTTGAGTTTGATAAGGTCACTTTGGCTCGTACTGATTGAGACAATGATTAACAGTGGAAAAGACAAGGTTTTCTTTTCTGTATTGTGTATCAAATCCAACAGCAAGATCTCAAAGTTCTTCACATAGTTACCTAGTTATAGCTATGTAGATAACCGCACAGACCACAAGACCCATCAGCAAAAGTGGAAGTGTGGGATGAGTGAGCAATTCCTGATGGGCTCCATTGTAGAGACTCCATGGATATTCCTGCCATCCTCCTGCTCTTCTTCAAACACTAGACTCTCCAATCTCCAAAAGCCGGCTTTTGCTTTAAGGGGAGCAGACGGGGCCTGTTGTACAGGATCTCATGCAGAGGCAGTACCTCTGAGGATGTAGTAACACCAACAATGCAGCAAGGACAGATCGCTGCTGTACTAGGAGGGGACAAGCATAGCAGCTCAACCAAGCAAAGCCTAGTTCCGCTAACAACAACCTACATGTATAAAGCAACGTTAACATAGCAAGTTGTCCCAAGGCACTGCACAGAAACAGCATCAGACAATATCTGACGTCAAGATAAAGGCCATGGACTTGATTAAGAAAATGGGTTGAAAAAATCATCTTAAAGGAAGAGGGACAGCTAGAAAAGTGGAGAGGGTCAGTTTGGGAGTTTTTGTAGGTTTGTAAGGTGCTGCCTGAGGATCTTTGGTGAGTTTCTGCATCTTGTAGATAGTACACACTGCTGCTACTGAGTGTTCGTGGTGGGGGGAGTGGGATGTTTGTGGATGTGGGGCCAATCAAGCGGCTGCTTTGTCCTGGATGGTGTTGAGCTTCTTGAGTGTTGTTGGGGCTGCCCCCATCCAGGCAAGTGGGGAGTATTCCATCACACTCCTGACTTGTGCCTTGTAGATGGTGGGCAGATTTTAGGGAGTCAGGAGGTGAGTTACCCGCTGCAGCATTCTCAGTCTCTGGCCTGCCCTTGTAGCCACAGTGTTTGCAGAAACATCTCAGAGTTTGTTTTCATAGAATCATAGAATCGCTACAGTGTGGAACCTGGCCATGCAGCCCATTGAGTCCACACCGACCCAGACCCACCCCACTCCATCCCTGCAACCTTGCATTTCCCCTGACTAATCCACCTAACCTACATGTCCCTGGACACTATGGGCAACATAGCATGGACCAATCCACCCCAAACTGCACATTTTTGGAATGTGGGTGGAAACCCACACAGACACAAGGTGAACATGCATACTGCACACAGTTGACCAAGGCTGTAATCAAACCCAGGTCCCTGGTGCCCTGAAGCAGTAGTGCTAACCACTATGCTACCATGTCGTCATTTTGTCCTGCAAGGGATAGAATGGTATCACAGGAGTAAGATTGATGATTTCATTGGATTTTGGGTTAAATATTGGGCCGGGACCCAGGAGTGTTTCCTTCTCTTCAAAGTAATGTCATCATCAGTTTTTTGCTCCCTGTGAGAGCTCAGGGGGTTCTCAGTTGAATGCCTAAAGTGAGTATCCACATTGCCATCCTCTTGGAATAAGTCTCATGGTGATGCTCTGGCTGCCCTGAGTCACATACCAGGAAGGTTTGGTGAGAATGGTTTTGCTCCAAATCCTTTCCTGGGCTCACACAATGCTTTGCAATACTGTGCTCCTAAGATGTTGCTTGGCCTGCTGTGCTCTACACCTTGTTATCTCGCATTCTCCAGCATCTGCAGTTCCCATTATCTCTGATGCTTTGCAGTCAGTTCTCTGTCAATGACATTACAAAAGGAATCCCAGACGGAACCATTGGAAATCAGGGAGAGAGTGTGTAGGAACTGTTTCATCTGGCTTGAGACTGAAGGACAAAGTCGCACTGTCTGAGTAAGAGGCCAGTAAATGCCAACTATGAAAAGGAGAAATATCTTCACTCAGAGGGTTACGAATCTTTGGGATTGTCAGAGTCAATTACAGATCTTAAACTGTGCCAAGCCAGATTTCAGTGTGCATTGATTTAAAAACCTCACGGATTTCAAACAAAGCCTGGTGCTGAGCAATTCTATCACTGTCTGTCGCCTACACTAACGATGGAGCGAAGAAACAGGCCATACAGCCCAATAACGTCTGCAATGTCTTTAAAGACGTATTTCATTCATCCCAATTATTCAATCAGCCTACTCTTCAGCACTTTGCCAAAACTGGTCATGATTTTTAGCATTTTGATTAAACACAACTTCGCAGAAGAAATAGTTGGGGATTAACACAGGGCAGTTGGGAGAGAGTGGGATTAGTTCAGGATTACACAAATGAAGGGAAGACAATAATGTGTAAAATAGCAGAATCTATTTTTCCGTGTAACATTGCGCAGAAATTAATGAAAGCCTTCATAAATTATGTTACCGAAAGAGAGAAGTCTCCACCCGTTCAGGATATCCTTTGTTGCTTTACAGCCAATTAAGTCAGTTTAAAGAGTAGCCAAAAGCCGGCATGTGAGAGATACAGCAGCCAGCTTGCGCAGAGCAAGATTCCACAATTAGCAATACAACAATATAACCAGGTAATCCAACTTTGTGGTTTGGAGTTTGTGGATAAACATTGATCAGGTCACTGGGATATTCACAACTTGCTCTTTAGATGAGCACTGTGGGATCTTCCTTATCCATCTCAGGGGACAGACGAGGTTCAATGTCTGACTTGAACAATTGGTCTTCCGATAGAGCAGCACCACTCTGGTTTGTTTACGGAGTTTTGCATGCACAAGTCTCCCGAACACAAAAAGACCTATATCGATGCCAGGGACATATTCACGGCATCACAACTGACACCTACAGAACAACTGAGAAAGTATTTGTTAATGTGTCAGTAGAATTATTTGTGTGTGTCTGTTTTATTTGCATAACACAGTTTCTGTATCTGCTAACAAACTGACAGATTGGGGCACTGAGCTCTGTTTCCCACAGCACAGTTTCTGTTGGGTTTTCCCTAGTGGCAAGAAACAAACTCATCTCAGAAAAACCTCAAATTTAAAAGAGAAATACTGCTTCAAATTTTATATCATTATCAGCCATCTACATACAGTGTCTGTGACTTCAACACTTTTGGAAAACCCCTTGGAAAGTTTTCCAATTGAGTGACCTTTGGACAGAATCACCTTACCTTTGAAAAAAAGGTCCATTGAGAGGTTAATGCCCTCACGGTAGGGAATGGAAAGGGTGGGACAGTAAAGGGGGAGACTAGCAGAGGAAGTGCAGGATGTTAAAGAAAGACCAAGAGCAGGAGAAGGAGAGGTTGGACGTGCAGAAAGCATCAAAAGATGAACAAGGAGTTGGCTTGAGAGACTGCTTGAGGTACAAAGCAAAGGAGAGAGAGAGAGAGAGAGAGAGAGAGAGAGAGACTGGGAAAGACAGGTCAGGAAGGACATATTGGTTCGACCTATCTCTCTCACTTACTGTCGATACTTAAGCAGCAAAGAAAGGCTTCAAAAGACTGAGAGATGTTGGAGTTGAGAGGACTAGAGGCAGGCTGAGACATAGCAAAAGTTACACCAAAAGATAAGCTGGAATGAGAAGGTGTACTACAGATGAGTGGAAACAAGAGAGAGGCTTGTAGAGAAGGGACCCATAAGAAGATGCAGCACCTACGCACAGAAAGGAGTTCAGGGGAATGAAAAGGAGAAAAGTCTCAGGCAACTGGTGTTCCGATGAAGTGTCATCTCAAACTCACAACATTCACTCTGTTTTTCTCACCACATGTGTTATCAGACCAGCTGATATTACCAAGCATTTTCTATTTCTGTCAACACTGTCCCCATCTGACACTGCCAGGGCAGGGGCAGCACAGGGCTAGATGCAGAGTAAAGCTTCCTCTACTCTGTTAAACAGAATGTAGAACTGCCTTTGCGCTTTTAAACTGCAAGTAAAGCTCTCTCTGCACTGTCCTGACAAACACTTCTGCGGCAGATACAGCACAGGGTTAGATATAGAGTAAAGCTTTCTCTACATTGTCCCCACCAAACACTCCCAGGACCGGGATAGTACAGGATCAGACACAGAGTAAAGCTACCTTTACACTGTCCCTCATCAGATATGCTACGGACAGGGGCAGCACAGGGTTAGATACTGAGTAAAACTCTCTCTACACTGGACAGCAGAAGAGTTAGATACAGAGTGAAGCTCCCTCTACACTTTACCCATCAAACAGTCCCAGGACAGGGGCAGCACGGGGTTAGATACAGACAAAAGCTCTCTCTACACTATCCCCCCCCCATCAAACACTCTCAGGACAGGGACAGCACAGGGTTAGATACAGAGTAAAGCTCTCTCTACACTGCTCCCTATCAAACACTCCCAGGACAGGGGCAGCACGGAGTTAGATACAGAATAAAGCTCCCTCTACACAGTCCTCATCAAACATTCCCAGGACAGGAACAGCACGGGGCTAGATATAGAGTAAACCTCCCTCTACACTGTCCCCCATCAAATACTTCCAGGACAGGGACAGCACAGGGTTAGGTACAGAGTAAACCTCCCTCTACACTGTCCCCCATCAAATACTTCCAGGACAGGGACAGCACAGGGTTAGGTACAGAGTAAAGCTCCCTCTACACTGCCTCCCAGCAGACACTCTCAGGACAGCGGCACCACGGGGTTAGATACAAAGCTCAGCTCTATTGATTGGTTTCATTTCAGATTTCCAACAGCTGCCATTCTTTGCTTTTACCTCTGCCAAACTGTGCCTGTGTCAATGCAGGAGCCCGGGATTTGCAGCACAGGCCCAGTTCCGTGTTAATGAGCACACAGGTGTGACAGAAACACTTATCAAAACCTCCATGCGTTGGAAAAACAGCGACATATTTCAGGAGCTGACACTGAAAACCACACTGAGACATCCAGAGAGTGAGGCGCATGCACCATCCACACTGACCTGTTCGAAAAGCTTCTCTGTTACACGCTCAGGAGCAAGGCAACTCATTCCCATCACATCGTGACTGACTGCAAAACTGTCTTTGTTTAGGGAGGAAGGACAACAGGCTGCCTGATTAAGGAGAGTTTCCTCCCGGAGGGAATTGCCAGGAAGTGTTGGTTTTAACTGTTTTCCAGGCTCTCATTGGTGAATGTGCAAACACCTCAAACACAGCTGAGCAGTGACAGCACCGCTTCAGAAACCTGCTTTCCTACTGCAAGAACGACACCAACAAACTATTCATGTAGCACCTCTAACACCGCCACAGAGGACATTACTGAGACAAACTCGGCGCTGAACTACAAAAGGAAGCATCAGGTCAGTGTTAAGGAGCTTCTAGAAACATTAAAAACAGGTGTAGGAGTAGGCCATTCAGCCCTTCAGACTTCATGACCATTCATCATAATATAGCTGATTGTGCATTTCAGTATCCCACTCCCACTTTCTCTCTATATCCATTTATCCCTCTTGAAAATATCTAACAAACTGGGCCCAACGTCTTCCTATGGGAGAGAATTCCACAGGTTCACAACTGGTTGAGTGAAGAAATTTTTCCTCATCTCAGTCCTGGATGGCTCACCACTTACTCTTAGACTCCTTGGTCTGGACCTCCCCATCATCAGGAACATTCTTCCCACATCTAGCCTGTGCAGTCCCATCAGGATTTTATATGTTTCTATGAGATCCTCCCTCAATCTTCTAAATTCTGATCAGCGCAAGCCGAGTCAATGTAAAAAAGAAGAGGACTTGAGAGGGGCAAATAGAGAATCATAGAGTCATACAGCATGGAAACAGACCCTTCTGTCCATCTCATCCATGCTGACCAAATTTCCCAAGCTAAACTAGTCCCACTTTGGCCTGTATCCTTTGCGCGTTTTTGGCTCAGACAGATCTAGGCTCAATCATCAGTGCTAGAGTGAAGGAAATGGGAGATGTTTAAGCCAGGGTGAGAATATGTTTGAGACAGGAGAAGGCTGTGGACTGGAGAAAGTTACAGCGACTGGGGAAGGAGATAAATTGGTGGAATAGACTTGAAAGCAAGCAGGAGAATTTTTATATTGAAGTATTGCTAGGTTTGAGTCAGTGTGTGTAGGTCAGTGAAAATGCATGGGGTGGGGGAATGGATCTTCCTGCTACACCCAGCGTCCACTCCAATCCAATTTCTCTTCCAGTGGTCCCCAGCATCACAGATACCAGTCGTCAGCCAATTCGATTCACTTCACATGATATCAAGAAACAGTTGGAGACACTGGACATAGCCAAGCTGCTCCAGTACAGTTACAGCACTGGGATCTACCCGACAATGTGTAAAATTGCCCAGGTATGTCCTGTACATAAAAAAACAGGACAAACCCAATCAGTTACCGCCCCATCAGTCTCCTCTCGACCATCAGTAAAGTGATGGAAGGTGTCAGTAACAGTGCTATCAAGCAGCACCTGCTCAGCAATAACCTGCTCAGTGACGCCCAGTTTGGGTTCCACCAGGGCCACTCAGCTCCTGACCTCATTACAGCCCCGGTTCAAACATGGACAAAAGAGCTGAATTCCAGAGGTGAGGTGAGAGTGACAGCCCTTGATATCAAGGCTGCATTCGACCGAGTGTGGCATCAAAGAGCCCGAGCAAAACTGGAATCAGTGAGTATCATTTGAGCCAAGTCTCAAATCAAGATGGCAGCAGAGTAGGATGCTCCAACCAGAGCTCCTCCATTCCTTCTGTTTATTTCTCATTTCCTTCTCTTTTCTCGTCTTTCTCTCTCCCCATTGTTAGTGTTTCGTCTTCTAGGTGTTCACCTCCCCCACGGCAGCTCTTAGCCTGGTCTCGGAGTGGGTCATGGCAGAGTTTTGCCTCAGTGTGTGAGTGGATTCTACTCGGGGACGTTCCCGAGGCGCGAGAGGAAATTGCAGAGGCAGCAGCCCCAGCACCAGCGACAGTATCTAACACAGCAGCAGCATTGAGAATAGGCAGCTGAGAGCTACCAGAGAGTGAGATAAGCAGAGGACACATCAAAAATGGTTGAACGTGTTAACTTATTCTTTTGTTTGCCTAGTTTAAACTAAGAAAGACTTTAATGTAAACTGTTACCTTATTTATTTATTTTTCTAATCACTCTGTGAAGTAATTCTTAACTTTAAACTCACATTTTCTCAATACTTTGTACCTTAGCTTTTTGCACCTGGTTGCGTTGATACCTAATACGGCTCTATAGCGAGATCGAGTTCCGGAACCAAGAGGTTATGGTGAAGCTGTACAAAACTCTGGTGCGGCCGCACTTGGAGTATTGAGTACAGTTCTGGTCACCGCATTATAAGAAGGATGTGGAAGCTTTGGAAAGGGTGCAGAGGAGATTTACTAGGATGTTGTCTGGTATGGAGGGAAGGCCTTCCGAGGAAAGGCTGAGGGACTGGAGAATGTTTTCGTTAGAGAGAAGAAGGTTGAGAGGTGACTTAATTGAGACATATAAAATAATCAGAGGGTTAGATAGGGTGGATAGGGAGAGCCTTTTTCCTAGGATGGTGACGGTGAGCACGAGGGGACATTGCTTTAAATTGAGGGGTGAAAGATATAGGACAGATGTCAGAGGTAGGTTCTTTACTCAGAGAGTATTAAGGGTGTGGAATGCCCTGCCTGCAACGGTAGTAGGCTCGCGAAGTTTAAGGGCATTTAAATGGCGACTGGATAAACATGTGGATGATAATGGAATAGTGTAGGTTAGACGGGCTTCAGATTGGTTTCACAGGTCGGCACAACATCGAGGGCCAAAGGACCTGTACTGCGCTGTAATGTTCTATGTTCTATGTTCTATGTTCTACGTGTGTCCAGGTTGCAAGAGCTGAACCTCGGGCATTTCTTAAGAGTCCAGCGAGTTAGCATGTACTGCAAATGCAGGTCATCAGGGGAATATACTTCAGATTGAAGGCTATGTAATAGAATGCACAAACTGTTCTGTCATTATCCAGTGTGAGCTCACTGATTCCTAGCTGGGATATGTGAAATATTAATTGCTCACTCTCTTCCAAGGACTAAGGCTTGACTAAAATGTTTCAATATATTCATGTCACTTTTCCTCTTAACAACTGATTTTATAGCGTCACAGACTCATACAGTTCAGAAACAGACCTTTTGGTCCAATGCCTGAACATAATCCCAAACGAAACTGGTCCCACCTGCCTGCTCCAGGCCCATATCCCTTCGAACCTTCCCAATGCATGTGCTCATCTAACTGTCTTTTAAACATTGTGTTGTAGTTGACTTTCCACTGCACTTTTTGCTTTGTATGGTGCATCTGTAAAGGTTGGTGATGGTCCCTATGGACATGCTGGATTTCCTTAGCCTCCTGAGGAAGCCGAGGCGTTGTTCTGCCTTCTTGACTGTCGCATCTATGTGGGTGATCCAGGACAGTTTGTTGACTATTGTCCTTCTCAACCTGAAGGAAAATAACCCCAGCTTCTCCATTCTCCTCAATTCGCTCAAACTAAGTAGTGGCGGGGAGGGACATACTGGAAATGTAAGAAAGAAGTTAAAGGGAAAGTGAAACTAAGAGAAGTTAGGAAAGACAACAGATTCAACCGAGCAGAAAACTCAAGAAGGGTTCATACAGAATGGTCAGGTGAAATAGGGATTGATAAGAAGGGTGAGGGGAGTAACAAATTAAAAATATTATATATGAATGCACGAAGCATAAGATATAAGGTGGATGAGCTTGAGGCTCAGTTGGAAATCGGCAAGTACGGTGTTGTGGGGATAACTGAGACGTGGCTTCAAATGGACAGGGCCTGGGAAATGAATATTCAAGGCTATATATGCTATCGAAAGGACAGACTGACGGGCAGAGGGGGTGAGGTGGCCCTGTTGGCGAGGAATGATATTCAGTCCCTTGCAAGGGGGGACATAGAGCCAGGAGATGTAGAGTCAGTATGGATAGAGCTGAGGAGTTCTAAGGGTAGAAAGACCATAATGGGAGTTATCTACAGGCCCCCAAACAGTAGTCAGGATGTAGGGTGCAAGTTGAATCAGGAGTTGAAATTGGCCTGTCACAAAGGTATCACTACAGTTGTTATGGGAGATTTCAACATGCGGGTAGACTGGGAGAATCAGGATGGTACTGGATCCCAAGAAAGGGAGTTTGTAGAGTGCCTCCGAGATGGATTCTTAGAACAGCTTGTACTGGAGCCTACCAGGGAGGAGGCAATTCTGGATCTGGTGTTGTGCAATGAGCCAGATTTGATCAGGGACCTCCAAGTAAAGGAGCCATTAGGAGGTAGTGACCATAATATGATAAGTTTTACTCTGCAGTTTGAGAGGGAGAAGGGAGAATCGGATGTGTCAGTATTGCAGTTGAATAAAGGGAACTATGGAGCTATGAGGGAGGAGCTGGCCAAAGTTCAGTGGTACAGTACCCTAACAGGGATGGCAGTGGAACAACAATGGCGGGTATTTCTGGATATAATGCAGAAGGTGCAGGATCAGTTCATTCCAAAGAGGAAGAAAGATCCTAAGGGGAGGCAGGGGCAGCCGTGGCTGATGAGGGAAGTTAAGGACTGTGTAAAGATAAAAAAGAAGAAGTATAACATAGCAAAGATGAGTGGGAAGCCGGAAGGACTGGGAAAGTTTTAAAGAGCAACAAGAGGATAACTAAAAAGGCAATACGTGGAGAAAAAATGAGGTACGAAGGCACACTGGCCAAAAATATAAAGGAGGATAGTAAAAGCTTTTTTTAGGTAGGTGAAAAGAAAAAAAATGGTTACGACTAAAATTGGGCCTTTGAAGTCAGAAACAGGTGAATTTATTACGGGGAACAAGGAAATGGCAGAAGAGTTGAATAGGTACTTTAGATCTGTCTTCACTAGGGAAGACACAAGCAATCTCCCAGATGCAGTAGTGGCTGAAGGACCTCGCGTAATGGGCGAACTGAAGGGTATTTATATTAGGCAGGAAATGGTGTTGTATAGACTGTTAGGTCTGAAGGCTGATAAGTCCCCAGGACCTGATGGTCTGCATCCCAGGGTACTTAAGGAGGTGGCTCTAGAAATCGTGGACGCATTGATAATTATTTTCCAATGTTCTATAGATTCAGGATCAGTTCCTGTGGATTGGAGGGTGGCTAATGTTGTCCCACTTTTCAAGAAAGGAGGGAGAGAGAAAACAGGAAATTACAGACCGGTTAGCCTGACGTCAGTGGTGGGAAAGATGCTGGAATCAATTATAAAAGATGAAATTACGAATCATTTGGATAGCAGTAACAGGTTAGGTCAGAGTCAGCATGGATTTACAAAGGGGAAATCGTGCTTGACTAATCTTCTGGAATTTTTTGAGGATTTAACTATGAAGATGTAACAAGGGAGAGCCAGTGGATGTAATATATCTGGACTTTCAGAAAGCCTTTGATAAAGTCTCACATAGGGGATTAGTGAGCAAAATTAGGGCACATGGTATTGGGGGAAAAATACTGACTTGGATTGAAAATTGGCTGGCTGACAGGAAGCAAAGAGTAGTGATAAACGGGTCCCTTTCGGAATGGCAGGCAGTGACCAGTGGGGTACCACAAGGTTTGGTGCTGGGACCGCAGCTGTTTACAATATACATTACTGATATAGATGAAGGCATTAAATGTAATATTAACAAATTTGCTGTTGACACAAAGCTGGGTGGCAGCGTGAAATGTGAGGAAGATGTTATGAGAATACAGGGTGACTTGGACAGGCTAGGTGAGTGGATGGATGCATGGCAGATGCAGTTTAATGTGGATAAATGTGCGGTTATCCACTTTGGTGGCAAGAACAGGAAGGCAGATTACTATCTAAATGGAGTCAAGTTAGGTAAAGGGGAAGTACCACGAGATCCGGGTGTTCTTGTACATCAGTCAACGAAAGCAAGCATGCAAGTACAGCAGGCAGTGAAGAAAGCTAATGGCATGCTGGCCTTCATAACTAGAGGAATTGAGTGTCGGAGCAGAGAGGTCCTTCTGCAGCTGTACAGGGCCCTGGTGAGACCGCACCTGGAGGATTGTGTGCAGTTTTGGTCTCCAAATTTGAGGGAGGACATTCTGGCTATTGAGGGAGTGCAGCGTAGGTTCACGAGTTTAATTCCCGGAATGGTGGAACTATTATATGTTGAAAGATTGGAGCGACTGGGCTTGTACACACTTGAGTTTAGGAGGATGAGAGGGGATCTGATTGAGACGTATAAGATTATTAAGGGATTGGACACTCTGGAGGCAGGGAGCATGTTTCCGCTGATGGGTGAGTCCAGGACCAGAGGACACAGTTTAAAAATAAGGGGGAGGCCATTTAGAATAGAGTTGAGGAAAAACTTCTTCACCCAGAGAGCGGTGAATATATGGAATTCTCTGCCCCAGAAGGCAGTGGAGGCCAACTCTCTGGATACTTTCAAGAAAAAGATAGACAGAGCTCTTACAGATAGTGGAATCAAGGGTTATGGGGATAAGGCAGGAACAGGATACTGATTGTGGATGATCAGCCATGATCATAATGAATGGTGGTGCTGGCTCGAAGGGCCGAATGGCCTACTCCTGCACCTATTGTCTATTGTCTATTGTCACTCAACATTTCTTTCGTTCTCGTAAAGTTTGGAAATCGCTGCCAGGATAATGGTTGGAGGGGCCTTTGATAAGTCGGATGGGAAATAATTGGAGAGAGAATACAGTCTGAAGGGTGTGGTGAAAAGTTTATATTGTCACAGAGTCATAGAGATGTACAGCACAGAAACAGACCCTTCAATCCAACTTGTCCATGCTGACCAGACATCCTCAATTAATCTAGCCCCATTTGCCAGTATTTGGCCCATGCCCCTCTAAGCCCTTCCTATACATGTACCCATCCAGATGCCTTTTAAATGCTGTAATTGTACCAGCCTCCACCACTTCCTCTGGCAGCTCATTCCACACATGCGCCATCCTCTGTGTGAAAAGGTTGCCCCTTAGGATTCTTTTAAATCTTTCCCCTCTCACCTTAAACCTATGATCTCTAGTTTTGGACTCCCCTACCCTGGGGAAAAGCCTTCTGTATTCACCCTATCCATGCCCCTCATGATTTTATAAGCCTCTATAAGGTCACTCCCTCAGCCTCCAGGGATCCTCCAGGGAAAATAGCCCCAGCCCATTCAGCCTCTCCCTGTAGCTCAAACCCTCCAACCCTGGCAACATCTTTGTAAATTTCTTCTGAACCTTTTCAAGTTTCATAACATCCTTCCTGCAGCAGTGAGACCAGGACTGAACGCAGTATTGCAAAAGTGGCCTAATCAATGTCCTGTATTGCTTCAACATGACCCTCCCAACTCCTATACTCAATGCACTGACCAATAAAGGCAAGTGTACCAAACTCCTGCTTCACTGTCCTATCTAACTGCAACTCCAAGAACCTACGATCCTACACTCCAAGGTCTCTTTGTTCAGTGACTCTCCCCAGGGCCTTACCATTAAGCGTATATGTCCTGCCCTGATTTGCCTTTCCAAAATGCAGCACCTCACATTTATTTAGATTAAACTGCTTCTGCTACTCCTCGGTTCATTAGTCCATCTGATCAAGATCCTTTTGTACTCTGAGGTAACCTTCTTCACTTTTGGTGTCATCTGAAAACTTACTAACCATACCTCCTATGTTTGCATCCAAATAATTTCTATAATTGACGAAAGGCAGTGGATCCAGCACCAATCCTTGTGGCACACCGCTGGTCACAGGCCTCCAGTCTGAAAAGCAACCTTCCAGGCCACCCTCTGTCTCTTACCTTCCAGTCAGTTCTGTAACCAAGTGGCCAGTTCTCCCTGGATTCCATATGAACCAACCTTGCTGACCAGTTTACCATGAGGAACCTGTCGAACGCCTTACTGAAGTCCATATATATCACATCCACTGGTTTGCCTTCATCAACCCTGTTCATTACTTCCTCAAAAAGCTCAACTAAGTTAGTGAGACACAATCTCCTACACACAAAGCCATGTTGACTATCCCTTTCCTTTTCCAAATCATGTAAATCCTGCCCCTCAGAATTCCATCCAAAAACTTGCCCACCACTGATGTCAGGCTCGCCGCTCTATAGTTCCCTGGCCTTTCCTCACAACTCATCGTGTACCTGAGATTCATCCACCTTTCTGAAAATTAAGATATCCAGCACCACCTCCTCTGTAATACGGACATTTTTCAAGATGTTACTATTTATTTCTCCACATTCTACATCTTCCATGTCGTTCTCCACAGTAAACACTGATGCAAAATACTTGTTTCAATGTACCTTTACCCAAATGGAACTTGGGTTCTAAAGTAGAGGCCGATAGCTTTTTGATTTTCAATTTTGTGAAGTTACCTTTATTTCCAATTATCAGAAATGCATCGTTATCAACGGTGGATCAAAGAAGCATTTTCAGGAAAGCATGACTAAGCTACATGACTCAGCAATCTACCTCTTGTGATAATTAGTGAAATGTTTCCTGCGTTGAGCTTTTACAGCCCAGCAAAGAGAGAAATTAGAGGCTAGCAGTGGAAGAAATGAACAACAATAGCAGGCATGCTGCTTGAACAGACCAAAAGTAGTCAAAGCAACTGTTAAAAAAAACCCACTGTTCTCTTCCCCAGGATTTGGTGAGAAAGGTTAGTGAGAAAGGGGAGAACCAGCTGGTAAATGTGCAGATATTTTCTGAAAATAATAAGTTTAGTAAGAAGATTTCTGAAGAAGGGTCCTGACCCGAAACGTCAAGCTTTCCTGCTCCTCAGATGCTGCTTGGCCCGCTGTGTTCATCCAGCTTCACATCTTGTTATCTTAGTACAGATAGGAAACTGGTTTGAATATTTAAAATCTATTGCTGGGAATAAAGCATTGAATCTTCCATTTTGCTGTTTTAAATTCTATGCTTCCACATTGCCATAGCTAGAAGGCCATAGGGCAGTACGAAATAGGAACGGGGAGGCCATTCAGCCCATTAGCTTACTATCCCATTCAATTGGATCATGGCTGATCCAACATTCCTCATGCCCAATTTCCTATCCTTTCCCTGGATTTCCCAACAGATCAAGAATCTATCTATCTCAGCCTTAAATAGGTACAACGACCCTATCCCCACAGCCCCCTGCAGAAAGGTGTTCCAAAAACTCAAATCGTCTGACAGAGGAAATCTTTGTGGCTACTTTTCAATCTGTAAATTTATGTCCTTTTCTTAAAGTGGATGAAAAGCCTTGTGTGAATAAGCTCAGCGACAGGATGCCATACTAACCAAATTGTGAAGAAAGACGATGATCTATCAAGTGAGGCCTCACTCCAAGATAGATATTTTGTTTGAGAGATGTCATTACACACCTGTGGGTCAGATTGGATCCTGGCCCCCTGGCTCAGATGTAGGGATGCTGCCACTGCACCACAAAAACTTCTCAGATTAAAGACTGTTATGGAAGCTGATAACGTTGGCGAGTGTGAGAATTAATCCTGTGACCTATGACTTGTCCAGAATTACCATCAGCCCAGATCATAATCATGGTCTAAATCAAAACAAAATGGTTAGTGATGACAAGTTGATGACAGTGGCCCAAACAGAGATTTAAGAAAGAAGGGAAGTATGAAAAGTCAGATGGACGAGAGATTATCTGTTGACATCTTGTGTAGATATCATTAGCTTCACACCTTCTCAGAAATGAGGATTATAGTGACAATGATTCAGTGTCAAATACAGAAAGGAGTCACAGACTGATTTTCAGACCGGAGGCCTGTGACCAGCAGTGTGCCGCAAGGATCGGTGCTGGGTCCACTGCTTTTCAACATTTATATAAATGATTTGGATGTGAACACAGGAAGTTTGGTTAGTAAGTTTGCAGATGTTACTAAAGTATGTGGTGTAGTGGACAGTGAAGATGGTTACCTCAGAGTGCAACGGGACCTTGATCAGATGGACCAATGGGCCAAAGAGTGGCAGATGGAGTTTAATTTAGATAAATGTGAGGTGCTACAATTTGGAAAGGCAAATCAGAGCAGGACTTATACACTTAGTGGTAAGGTCCTAGGGAGTGTTGCTGAACAAAGACACCTTGGAGTGCAGGTTCATAGTTCCTTGAAAGTGTAGTCACAGGTAGACTGGATAGTGAGGAAGGCATTTGGTACGCTTGCCTTTATTGGTCAATGCGTTGAGTATAGGATATCAGAGGTCATGTTGGAGCTGTACAGGACATTAGTCTGGCCACTTTTGGAATACTGGATTGGTGTACAATCCTGGTCTCCCTGCTATAGAAAAGATGTTGTGACACTTGAAAAGGTTCAGAAAAGATTTACAGAAGGATGCTGCCAGTGTTGGAGGGTTTGAGCAACAGGGAGAGACTGAATAGGCTGGGGCTGTTTTCCCTGGAGTGACAGAGGCTGAAGGGTGACCTTACAGAGATTTATAAAATCATACTGTACCTTTGTTTAAGAAGGGTTATCAGAAGAAACCAGAAACTGTAGACCTGTGAGTATGACTTCAGTTGTGGGTAAATTGTTTGAGATGATTCTCAAGGATAGAATTTATGGATATTTCGAGAAGCAAAAATTTAGGATAGTCAGCATGCTTTTGTGTGAGGAAAGTCGTGTCTCACAAAGTTGGTTGAGTGTTTTGAGGAAGTTTCCAAAAAGATTGATGATGGCAGAACAGTAGGCATTGTTTACTTGGATTTTAGTAAAACCTTTGACAAGTTAGATCACATGGGATTCAGGGTGAATGCATCAATTGGATATATAATTGGCTTAATGCTAGGAGGCAAAGGGTGGTGCAGGGCTGCTTTTCACACTGGGGACCTGTCACCACCGGTGTTCCACAGGGATTGGTTCTGGGTCCTCTTTTCTTTGTCACTGATTTAGATGAGAACATAGAAGGTGTGGTTAGTAAGTTTGCGGACGACACCAAAATTGATGGCATTGTACACAGTGAAGAAGGTTTTCTAAGATTACAAAGGGATCATGATCAAATGGTTCAATGGGTTAAAAAATGGCAGATGGAGTTCAATTTGGATAAGTGCGGTGTATTGCATTTTGGTACAAGGGTATGGCTTATACGCTTAATGGTAGGCATTGGGTGGTGTTGTAGAACAGAGGGGCCTAGGGGTGCAGGGTGGTTAAAAAGGCATTGAGCACAATTGCCTTCTTTCCTCAGTCCTTTGAGTTTGGAGTTTGGATATTATGTTGAGGTTGTACAGGACATTGGTGAGCCCTCAGCTGTGTCCAGTTCTGGTCACCCAGTTGTAGGAAAGATATTATCAAGCTGGGGAATGCTCAGAAGAGATTTACCGGGATGTTGCCAGGTATGGAAGGTTTCAGTTATAAGGAAAGGCTGGATAGGCTGGGATATTTTTCGCTGGAGCATAGGAGGATGAGAGGAGACCTTTATACAGGTTTAGATGAGGGGTCTAGATAGAGCTAATGATAGCTGTTTATTTTCCATAAGATGGGGATTTCAAGACTGGTGGGGGGGGGGAGGAACATTTTTAAGATGAGAGGAGAAACATTTAAAAAAGACATGGGGGCAATTTTCTTTACACAGAGGGTGGTTTGCGTGTGGAATGAACGTCCTGAGGAAGTGGTGGATGTGGGCACAGTTACAACATCTAAAAGACATTTAGATAAGTTCATAAACAGGAAAGGTTTGAAGGGATATGGACCACGAGCAGGCAAGTGAGACTGGTTTAATTTGGAATTATGTTAGGCGTGGACTGGTTGGACCAAAAGATCTGTTTCTGTGCTGTATCACTCTGTGACTCTATGAGCATAGATATGGTAAATAGACAAAGTCCTGCCCCCAGGATAGAGGAGCCAAAAACTGGAAGGCATAGGTTTAAGGTGAGAGGGGAAATATTTAAAAGGGACCTAAAAGGCAACTTTTTCACGCAGAGGGTGGTGTGTGTATGGAACAAGCTGCCAGAGGAAGTGGTGGATTCTGGTACAATTACAGCATTTAAAAGGCATCTGAATGGGTATATGAATAGGAAGGGTTTAGAGGGATATGGGCCAAATACTGGTGAATGGGGCTACACTACTTCAGGCTATCTGGTTGGCATAGACGAGATGGGCTGAAGGGTCTGTTTCTGCGCTGTACATCTCTATGAGCCTATAACATTTCAGTGATGACGATAACCATCCTCTTGACTGTTTCCTGGCAATGACTAAAATGACAAGAGTGAGAACATGTCATATTGTTACACAGGAAGAATCAAGCTACAAAATATTGTTTCAAGTAGAGAGAGCCGACAGGTCAGAGGTATAGAGGTATCTGGGTAACCTACGGCAAGAGCTGCAGCAAGGTACAGCATGTGATGGGCAGGCAAATGGAAGCCAAATAAAAACCAAAAGAACTGTGGATGCCATGAATCACGAACAAAAACACAAGTTGCTGGAAAAGCTCAGCAGGTCTGGCAGCATCTGAGAAGGAAAATTCAGAGTTAATGTTTTGGGCCCGGTGACCCTTCCTCAGAACCCTCAGAAGATATTCGGAGGAAGGGTCACTGGACCCGAAACGTTAACTCTGAATTTTCCTTCACAGATGCTGCCAGACCTGCTGAGCTTTTCCAGCAACTTGTTGTTGGATGGAAGCTGGTGTTTATTTCAATGAGAATAGAACACAGGAGCAGGGAAGTGTTGCTCAACTGTACAAGCATTAGCGCCTTGAGTAAGGTTTTAATCTCCTTATTTAACAAAGAATACAGACACATTGGGCAGAGAAGTTCAGAGAAGGTTCATTACGTTGATTCCTGGGATGGAGGGAGTAAGTTGGTGGAAAGTTTGAGCAGGTTAGACCACTTATACTTATTGCAGTTGTGGAGAATGAGTTGATGTTTTTAAAATACAGAAGACTCTGAGTCACCTTGAGACAGGGCAGATATGATCACTCCCTCATGGATAAATTGGGATTGAGGAGACACTGTTCAAAATGAGCCTCTTTCCATTAAATTCAGAGCTAAAGAGCAATATGTTCTTTAGAGAAACCTCTTCTCCAGAGAACAGCAGGGCGGAGGCACTGAATTTACTGCAGACTGAGTTAGATCAACCTTTGATAACAGGATAGTCAAGGGTTATGGGGAATAGGCAAGGAAGTCGACTTGAAATCAAGATTAGACCAGTCATAATCATACTAATGGTGCAGCAAGCCTGAGGGAGACAAGGACCAATTCCTGCTCCTAATCTGGATCTTATCAGTTACTCTGCAGGAAACTAAGCCCCCAGAACAAAAAGACATACTTCACTGGGTTTTATTTTCCCAATTACTTTGACCTTTGTATCAAAGGTTTTAAACATGGCAAAAACATCCAAAGGCAATTAGCAGTGGTGTAATCTAACTTACATTCAACGCTGGACACCATTCAGAACAAAGCAGCCCACTTGATAATCAGTCCACCCACCATTTCAAACATCCCACTCCCTCCACCACCAACGCTCAGTCGCAGCAGTGTGTACCATCTACAAGACGCACTGCAGCAACTCACCAAAGGTCCTCAGTCTGCACCTTACAAACCCACAACCACTTCCATCGAGAAGGTCAAGGGGCAGCAGATACATGAGAACACCACCCCCTGCAAGTTCCCCTCCAAACCACTCACCGTCCTGACTTGGAAGTATATCACTGTTCCTTCAGTGTTGCTGGGTCAGAATCCTACAATTCCCTCCCTCAGAGCATCATGGGCCAACCTGCATCACATGGACTGCAGCGGTTCAAGAAGGCAGCTCACCCCCACCTTCTCAA
Organism: Stegostoma tigrinum; assembly: GCF_030684315.1. Classification (NCBI taxonomy): domain Eukaryota; kingdom Metazoa; phylum Chordata; class Chondrichthyes; order Orectolobiformes; family Stegostomatidae; genus Stegostoma; species Stegostoma tigrinum. Next base: position 5,227,195 of record NC_081363.1, on the reverse strand, counting down.
GGGGCAACTAGGGATGGCTTATAACTGCTCAGCACTGCCCAACCAGTGTTGCCAAGGGTTCCCAGCACAACCACTTCTCCTCCAGACCATTGCCTCTACCATAGCTACAGGCTTGAGCTTTTAACCGCTATGAAATATGCAGGAACAAGGAAAACAATGCAGCTTTCAAAAGCAGTCTGTGTTTAATTATTTACAAATTAACATCTGTCAGGCTACGTTAATAGCCCCTGCTAACGACTGACGAGCTCGCGACAAGCCTGTTGTGCAGCTTAAAGTTCACCGCTCGCTGCTTTTCTCTCAGAGGATGGTTAGTTTGTGGGACTCACTTTCCCCGAAGCCTATGGTGGTGAATATTTTTAAAGCTGACATCAACAGTCAAAGCGTGGGAGCGTACTTAGAAAGATACAGGCCACAAGCAAATCAGCACGTCCTTATCGAGTGGGAGAGCAGGCTCGAGATGGGTAAATGGCCTACGCTTGCTAACCCACACTTTTATGCAAACCACCTTCCCATTATACAATCTCAGAATGGCCAGGAATGTGATCAAGCAGAGTGAGCATGTCTTAGTGAAGAGGGAATCATACCTGACAAGTTTACTAGAATTCTTTGAGGATGTTAGGGGCAGGTTAGATAAAGGGGGCGGGGGGGGGAACAATGGATGGAAGATATTTGGATTTTCAAAGGTGTTTGATAAGGTATCACACATTAAACTACTTAATAATAGTAAAAGCCCATGGCATTGCGGGCAGTGTACTAGCATGGATGGATGACTGGCTAATTAATAGAAAACAGAACGTTGGGATAAGGGGGGACATAGAACATAGAACATAGAACAGTACAGCACAGAACAGGCCCTTCAGCCCACAATGTTGTGCCGACCATTGATCCTCATGTATGCACCCTCAAATTTCTGTGACCATATACATGTCCAGCAGTCTCTTAAATGACCCCAATGACCTTGCTTCCACAACTGCTGCTGGCAACGCATTCCATGCTCTCACAACTCTCTGCGCAAAGAACCCGCCTCTGACATCCCCTCTATACTTTCCACCAACCAGCTTAAAACTATGACCCCTCGACATGTTCAGGATGATGGCCCTTAACTGGTAGTGTGCCTCAGGAATCAGTGCTGTGATCACAATTATTTTCAATATATGTTAATAACCTGGGTGAGGAAAGCAAATGCACTATAACCAAGTTTGAAATAGCATAAAAGCAGGTTGAATAAGGGAGTAAGTGAGAACTCTCCGATGGAATAGAACAAGAGGAGTTGTGAGGGTATATACTGTGTTCAGAAGGATAGAGAAGTTTGATATTATTTCAATGGGAAAAGACTGCAGAGAGCTACACCACAGAGGGATTTGCGAATTCTTGTCCATGAATTACAAAAATCTAGCTTCCAAGTTCAGTGGGTAAGAGGGAAGGCTAATGGAACGTTGGTCTTTATTCAAAGAGAATGGAAATATTTAAATAGGGAGGTTTAGCTAAAACTGTATAAGGCTTGGGTCAGACCACAGATGGAATACTGTGAATAATTTGGGATTGTCATCCATGGAGGGACCGTCTTATGAGGAGAGGCTGAGTAGATCGGACTTGTACTTATTTGAATACAGAAGAATGAGAGGCAGCGCAGACTCAATGGACTGAATGGTCTGCATCTGACCCGAGGCCTTATAGTCTTACAATAAGCACAACCATTCACCTATCTTTCCAGTTGGTGACATAATGATATTTTCATTTGAGTGGACACAGCACCAGGTTAATGTTCCAGGGACATGGGGTTGAAACTCACTGGGACAGATGATGAAATCCGAATTCAATAAAGTCTGGAATGGCAGTCCGATGACAGTCAAGTAACCGCTGTCATAGAAACATAGGAAACAGGTACAGGAGTAGGCCATTCGGCCCTCCAGCTGTACCACCATTCCATATGATCATGGCTGATCATGCAATCTCAGTATCCCATTCCTGCTTTCTCTCTATACCCCTTGATCCATTTAGCTGCAAGGCCCATATCCAGCTCCCTCTCTAATATACCTAATGAACTGGCCCCAACTGCTTGCTGTGAGAGAACAACTCTCCAAGCGAAGACAGTCTTCCTCATTTCAGTCCTGAATGGCTTACCCCTTATTCTTAGATTGTTACCCCTTGTTCTGGGTTTTACCAACATCGGGAACATTCTTCCCACATCAAGCCTGTCCGGTCCTGTCAGGATTTTATACGTCTATGAGATCCTCCTCATTCTTCAAAATTCCAGCAAGTACAAGACCAGTGATCCAGTCTTTCTTCACAGTTCAGTCCGCCATCCTGGGAATCAGTCTGGTGAACCTTTGCTAGATTCCCTCAACAGCAAGAATGCCCTTCCTCAGACTAGGAGACTAAAACGATACACAATCCTCAAGGTATGGCCTCACCAAGGCCCTGTATAACATTTCCACTCCTATGCCCAAACCCCCTCACTATGAGGGCTGGCATGCCATTAGCTTTCCTCACTGTCTGCTGCACCTGCCTGTCAACCTTCAGTGACTGTTCTACCATGACACCTAGGTCTCGTTGCATCCCACCTTTTCTTGAACTTCCACCATTCAGATCATAATCTGCCTTCCTGATTTGCAATCAAAGTGGATAACCTCACATTTATCGACATTGGCTGAGTGGGCAAATGCAATACAATCTGTCTGAGTCACCCTCCCCACAGCACACAGTGCCACCCAGCTTAGAGTTATCTGCACATTTGGAGCTATGACATTCAATTCCTTTGTCCAAATTGTTCAGGTATATTGAGAACAGCTGATGTCCCAGCACTGAGCCCTGTGGTACCCTACTTGTCACTGCCTGCCATTCTGAAAAGGACCCATTTATTCCAATATTCTGCTTCCTGTCTGTGAACCAGTTCTTTATCCATATCAATACCTTACCTCTCATACCAGGAGCCTTAGTTTTCCTCACCTTTCTCCTGTGTAAAACCTGGTCAAAAACCTTTTTGAAAGTCCAGATGCACAACATCCACTGATTCACCCTTGTCTACTCTACTGGTCACATCCTCCTAGCCTATCCTAGGATCAACAGCTGGACAACACCAAGATCCTGGGACAGGCTAGGCAGAGACAGGCACGGGAATTTCTGGAAGCATGGCACTCCACAAAGCAGGATATTAATAAACACAGTGAACTCAACCCCATAGACATTCCACTGCGGAAGAAACCCGGAAGTGAGGCAGTCCATCGCAACGGGCCCCAGAGTTTAAAAACCAGGCGGGAAAACACACCGACACTTCATCAGAGGCTACACCGAGGATGTTACCAAGCACGGTAACAAAACGTCTGCAGAACAACAAACCAGCTCAGCGAGACAACCTACCTCAACATGATTTCCCTTTAGTGAATCCTTGCCGACTTGGACCAATTCTGACCCATGTTCCAAACGCTCAGTTATTACATCTTTAATAATTGACTTCAGTATTTTGCACACAACTGATTTCAGGCAAACCCGCCTATTTCTCATTTCCCATTTTCTCTCTCCCTTCTTTTTTAAAGAGTGGTGTTACATTAGCTGCCCTCCAGTCCATTGTAACTCTTCCAGAGTGTACAGAATGCTGAAAAATGATCACCAATGCATCTGCTATTTTTAGGGCCACTTCCTTAACTAATCTGGGATGCACAGCATCATACCCTGGGACTTATCAGGTTTTGATCCCATCAATTTCCCCAAAAGAGGATCACTGAGACTTCACTATGGACACTGGGGTGTTAACAAGGCTCCCTTGAAATCTTGGTAGCAAATCAAATCAAACCAAACTATCTCAGTGTGCCACTCAGTTGAAAGGCAAAGAGGGGGTGAGTAACACAGGCCTGCCTGACTGGAGATATCCACAAAAGAATAAAGAAAAATGTCCTTGCATGCATGACTTCATGCCCAAGACACCCAGATCCCTCTGCACTTGGAGCTCTGTGATCTCTCATCATTTGGAACATACGATTTCTTTTCTTCTGGGTTTGATGCCCAAAGCTGGCAGCGAATTCTCTGCCCACTACCCCACGGGGTGCAATGAAAACTAAATACGTTTCACTCAGGTAACCAGCTAAATATTTATTTATGTCAGGCTTTAAACAAAAAGATCGGTCAGCCAGGTTTCTCAATTAACAAAGTTATGGGCTTATTATCAAAATCAAACTAATTTAATAACGAGGCAATGATTAGTTTACGCACATGCACGCACATGCATATACAAAGTCGATAATCTAGGAATATGAATACTTTCCTTCTAGATATTCCCAAAACACAGGCACATACACAATTCAGGAAAACAGAAAGCTAGATTTCTCTTCAGGAACCTGCTTTCTGAACACAAACAAATGTTAAGAAATGGGTTAATGTCAAAAGCAATAGAGTGCAGGATATTCCAGAGTCTCATGTTCTAGCATAGGCGATCAGGTCATTAAGTACACCCAGTTATCTCTGATGTCCTGCCGATCTGGCTTGCTCATAAATTATCATCTTGAGAAGTTCCTCTAATCACCCTTTCAAAAGAACCGATAGATTTCACCCTGGCGTGAAGTTGGGGGATTGCTTTTCAGAAATGGAGGAGATCAGATGCTTGTTCATAGCAAGCTTTCCTCCAACTCAACCAGACAAAGACTAGCACCTCTCTAACCAGTCACTATAGGAACACCCCAAGCAGGAGGCTACAGCAAAGCAAGCAGTTATCACCAGTCATTTAATTTTAAAGGGAGCCTTGTTAATACTCTACTGTTCATAGTGAAGCCTCAGTGACTCCTTTTTATGAAATTAGTCTAGATATTTACACAAAACATGAAATACATTCTATTGTTTACCATCATCTAGAGCGTGAGTACATATTAAAAACACTGCCAAGATGTACCATTTCATACTTTCCAAATTGTACCCCTTTTAACAAACATTTCACCTGTCTGTATCTGTTTACAGCCAACACATGCCCACCTCAGAATTTGCTTCCTGCCATCAGCTGAAGTAGTGAATTGTACTTTCAGTCATTTATCCTCTTCATTTTAACTTGTAAAAAGTTGAGGTCCCCACACTGAACCCCATGGCACACCGCTCATTTTAATTTTTTTTAACTCATGGGATATGGATGTCACTGGCCGGGCCCTGCGTTGACTGCCTGTCCCTAGTTGCCCCGTGGGAAGGTGGGGCTGAGCTGCCTTCTTGAACCGCTGCAGTCCATGTGCAGTAGGTTGACCCACAGTGCCCTTAGGGAGGGAATTCCAGGATTTTGTCCCAGTGACAGTGAAGAAATGGCAATATAATTCCAAGTCAGGATGGTAAGGGGCTTGGAGGGGAACTTGCAGGGGATGGTGTTCCCATGTATCTGCTGCCCTTGACTTTTTAGATGGAAGTGGTCGTGGGTTTGGAAGGTGCTGTCTGAGGGTCTTTGGTGAATTTCTTGTAGATGATACACACTGGTGCTACATTACATGTTCTATCTTGCCAGCCAGACAATGAATCACTTACAGCTATTCCCTTCTGTTAGCTAACCACCCTCTTACATGATGAACATCTATTTTCCACAATAACTCTTGATGTAGCACCTCATTAAACGTCTGCTGGAGTTCTAAATATATCTAATGGCTCCCATTTAGCCACAACAAACGTTCGTACCTCGATAAATTGATGCAACATAATTTCCCTTTCACAAAACCAGACTCTGCCTGATCACCTCGAATGCCTCTCAGAGCTCTGCTGCAATATCTTTCACAATAGTTTCTAGCAGCAAACTGGCCTAGAGCTGCCTTCTTTTGACCCTCCTCCTTTTTTGAGCTACTTGTAACTTCGCAATTTAATGCCTTCTTCCACCTCGCATGACCTGGATGCTTTAGAAAATTACAACACTCCTGTTTTCTCATTTGCCACTTCCTTTCAGGCCCAGAGAGGAAGTCTACCAGGCACTTGTCAGCCCATGGTTCTAACAATTTACTCAGTACCACTTCCCTCGACACGGGCCCCCATCAAACACTCCTAACACCAGCGCAGCACAGGGTTAGATACAGACTAAAGCTCTCGCTACACTGTCCCCCATCAAACACTCCTAACACCAGTACTGCACAGGGTTAGAGAGAGAGTAAAGCTCTCACTACACTGTCCCCATCACACACTCCTAACACCACTACAGCACAGGGTTAGGGAGAGAGTAAAGCTCCCACTGCACTGTCCCCATCAAACACTCCTAACACCAGTACAGCATGGGGTTAGATATAGATGAAAGCTCTCTCTACACTGTTCCCATCAAACACTCTCATGATAGGGACAGCACAGAGTTAGATACAGAGTAAATCTCCCTCTACACTGTCCCCTCCATCAAACATTCCCAGGGTCAGGAACGGCACGGGGTTAGCTACAGAGTACAGCTCCCCTACACTGTCCTGACAAACACTTCTGGGCTAGATACAGCACAGGGTTAGATATAGAGTAAAGCTCCCTCTACATTGTCCCCATCAAACACTCCCAGGACAGGGACAGCACAGGGTTAGATACAGAGTAAAGCTCTCTCTACACAGTCCCCATTAAACACTCCCAGGACTGGGACAGCACAGGGTTAGATACAGAGTAAAGCTCTCTCTACACAGTCCCCATTAAACACTCCCAGGACTGGGACAGCACAGGGTTAGATACAGCGTGTAGCTTCCTCTACACCGACCCCATTAAACAGTCCTGGGTGAACTTACTTTTCCTCAAAATCTGTTGGAAGTTGTCGATGTGCTTGTTGGATTAAATGGAAATGTTCTGTTTGCGGACAATCATAGGACAGAAAGTGATCCAGTTTACTTATCGATGCAAGTGAGACACAGTGAGAGGGATGTTTACAGATTTGGGAAGTTGTGGGCATGGTAGGGGGGTATGGAAGAGAATTGGTGATTGGTGAGAAACCTTCCAGCTCTGACGATCTTCATCCTGAATGCTGTATCCCCCATTTCTTTGGCCTCATGCCTTTACAGATTAAACACCGACCCATCACAATCCTGAACACTGAGAAATGATAATGGGAACTGCAGATGCTGGAGAATCCAAGATAATAAAATGTGAGGCTGGATGAACACAGCAGGCCAAGCAGCATCTCAGGAGCACAAAAGCTGACGTTTCGGGCCTAGACTCTTCATCAGAGGGGGGGATGGGGGGAGGGAACTGGAATAAATAGGGAGAGAGGGGAAGGCGGACCGAAGATGGAGAGTAAAGAAGATAGGTGGAGAGAGTGTAGGTGGGGAGGTAGGGAGGGGATAGGTCAGTCCAGGGAAGACGGACAGGTCAAGGAGGTGGGATGAGGTTAGTAGGTAGATGGGGGTGCGGCTTGGGGTGGGAGGAAGGGATGGGTGAGAGGAAGAACCGGTTAGGGAGGCAGAGACAGGTTGGACTGGTTTTGGGATGTAGTGGGTGGAGGGGGGAAGGGGGGGGGAGAGCTGTGCTGGTTGTGTGGTGCAGTGGGGGGAGGGGACGAACTGGGCTGGTTTAGGGATGCAGTAGGGGAAGGGGAGATTTTGAAACTGGTGAAGTCCACATTGATACCATATGGCTGCAGGGTTCCCAGGCGGAATATGAGTTGCTGTTCCTGCAACCTTCAGGTGGCATCATTGTGGCAGTGCAGGAGGCCCATGATGGACATGTCATCTAGAGAATGGGAGGGGGAGTGGAAATGGTTGGCGACTGGGAGGTGCAGTTGTTTGTTGCGAACTGAGCGGAGGTGTTCTGCAAAGCGGTCCCCAAGCCTCCCCAATGTAGAGGAAGCCACACCGGGTACAGTGGATGCAGTATACCACATTGGCAGATGTGCAGGTGAACCTCTGCTTAGTGTGGAATGTCATCTTGGGGCCTGGGATAGGGGTGAGGGAGGAGGTGTGGGGACAAGTGTAGCATTTCCTGCGGTTGCAGGGGAAGGTGCCGGGTGTGGTGGGGTTGGAGGGCAGTGTGGAGCGAACAAGGGAGTCACGGAGAGAGTGGTCTCTCCGGAAAGCAGACAGGGGAGGGGATGGAAAAATGTCTTGGGTGGTGGGGTCGGATTGTAAATGGCGGAAGTGTCGGAGGATGATGCGTTGTATCCAGAGGTTGGTGGGATGGTGTGTGAGAACGAGGGAGATCCTCTTTGGGTGGTTGTGGCGGGGGCGGGGTGTGAGGGATGTGTTGCGGGAAATGTGGGAGACGCGGACAAGGGCGTTCTCGACCACTGTGGGGGGAAAGTTGCGGGCCTTGAAGAACTTGGACATCTGGGATGTGCGGGAGTGGAATGCCTCATCGTGGGAGCAGATGCGGCGGAGGCAGAGGAATTGGGAATAGGGGATGGAATTTTTGCAGGAGGGTGGGTGGGAGGAGGTGTATTCTAGGTAGCTGTGGGAGTCGGTGGGCTTGAAATGGACATCAGTTACAAGCTGGTTGCCTGAGATGGAGACTGAGGGGTCCAGGAAGGTGAGGGATGTGCTGGAGATGGCCCAGGTGAACTCAAGGTTGTGGTGGAAGGTGTTGGTGAAGTGAATGAACTGTTCGAGCTCCTCTGGGGAGCAAGAGGCGGCGCCGATACAGTCATCAATGTACCGGAGGAAGAGGTGGGGTTTGGGGCCGGTGTAGGTGTGGAAGAGGGACTGTTCCACGTAACCTACAAAAAGGCAGGCATAGCTGGGGCCCATGAGGGTGCCCATGGCCACCCCCTTAGTCTATAGGAAGTGGGAGGAATCGAAAGAGAAGTTGTTGAGGGTGAGGACGAGTTTGGCTAGGCGGATGAGGGTGTCGATGGAGGGGGACTGGTCGGGCCTGCGGGACAGGAAGAAGCGGAGGGCCTTGAGGCCATCTGCATTGCGGAATACAGGTGTATAGGGACTGGACGTCCATGGTGAAAATGAGGTGTTGGGGGCCAGGGAATTGGAAGTCCTGGAGGAGGTGGAGGGCGTGGGTGGTGTCACGGACGTCGGTCGGGAGTTCCTGGACCAAAGGGGAGAAAATGGAGTCCAGATAGGTGGAGATGAGTTCGGTGGGGCAGGACATGTCCATCATGGGCCTCCTGCAGTGCCACAATGATGCCACCCGAAGGTTGCAGGAACAGCAACCCATATTCCGCCTGGGAACCCTGCAGCCCAATGGTATCAATGTGGACTTCACAAGCTTCAAAATCTCCCCTTCCCCCACCACATCCCAAAACCAGCCCAGCTCGTACCCTCCCCCCACTGCACCACACAACCAGCCCAGCTCTTCCCCTCCACCCACTGCATCCCAAAACCAGTCCAACCTGTCTCTGCCTCCCTAACCGGTTCTTCCTCTCACCCATCCCTTCCTCCCACCCCAAGCCGCACCTCCATGTCCTACCTATTAACCTCATCCCACCTCCTTGACCTTCCGTCTTCCCTGGACTGACCTATCCCCTCCCTACCTCCCCACCTATACTCTCCTCTCCACCTATCTTCTTTTCTCTCCATCTTCGGTCCGCCTCCCCCTCTCTCCCTATTTATTCCAGAACCCTCACCCCATCCCTCTCTCTGATGAAGGGTCTCGGCCCGAAACGTCAGCTTTTGTGCTCCTGAGATGCTGCTGGGCCTGCTGTGTGTTCATCCAGCCTCACATTTCATTATCTTACAAAACTGAACACTGCTGCTCAGAGTCACTGTCACAACCCTCTCGGATTTGTGTCATCTTGAGGCCAGGTTTCTTGAATTGCCTGTTGTGTGACCGAGCTGCTTTATTAAAATCCTGGTCCTTGTGGATTTGCACATCTCAGGAAACTGTACCTCTGCAACAGTCCTCTTGAATATGGAAATGACATTAAGTTCCTCATGCTTCTGTATCCAAGCCAATTCAAATCAGCACCAATATACCTCAGACATTAACCCTTTCAGTGCTGGGCTTCAGTGCCCTTTCAAAGTCAATGCCTCCTGGCAGGTGCAGTGATACTAACTCTGTATAATATCTTAGCAAGACTCTCTGTAATTGAGGCTTCATGGTAATCTGGGCAAAAAAAAAAAAAAAACACTAGATGCTGGAAATCAAAAACCAAAATGGAAATTGCTGGAAAAACTCAGCAGGTCTGGCAGTGGGGAGAAGGCAGAATTAACGTTTTGGTTTCTGTGACCCTTCCTCAGAACACATCTGCAGGTTTTTAAAAGGGCAACACCTGATTTTGAAGCAGCAACCCCTCTTTCTAGATTCTCCCACAGGAGGAAGAGTCTTTCTACACCCTCCCCCCACCCCACTTACAACGCGTCAAGGCCTTTGGTTTTAACCAAGCCACCTCTGACTCTAAACTCCAGCAGATACAAGCCCAATCTATTCAGCCTTTCTCCAGAAGGCAATCCAAGTATTAGTCCAGACAAATTTCTTGGAACTGCTTGCAACACATTAGCATCTCTCCCTAAATAGGGAGACCAACACAGTACGCAGTACTCCATTTGGTCTCACGAGGGCCCAGTATGATGAATGCAAACCGCTCCTATTTTTGTACTTAAGTCAGGGTTCAAAACCATTGCAAAATAAGTTAGAGAAAAAAAGGAATAAGACTAAAAAAGGTCACTCAGAGTTTTTTTGGATCTAAAATGTTCTTCCTGAATAGGTGGCAGAAGAAGCTTCCACAGTTTTTTTTTTAGGAAGACAGTTGGACAGGTTTTTGAGGAAGAGGAAATTACAGGATTCCGAACATTTCCTCCCATGTTTTATAACTGGCTTTCCTGTACCGTTGGAATTTAGGTGCCTTCTGCTGTGGAGCACTCACTTGACAACCCTGCCATTTCTTTCAGCTGTTTGCGACACTCCTTACACTCTATTACTTCCTTTGTACCTTTTTGCTGCTTTTTATTGGTCAATTAATTTGATACCAATCTGACACCAATGCTTAATTACCAAGTAATTATCTTTTAGGGTCATGTTAGACCATAAGACAAAGGAGTGGAAGTAAGGCCATTCGGCCCATCATGTCCACTCTGCCATTTAATCATGGCTGATGGGCATTTCAACACCACTTCCCTGCACTCTCCCCGTAGCCCTTGATTCCTTTTGAGATCAAGAATTTATCGAGCTCTGCCTTGAAGGCATCCAATGTCCCGGCCTTCACTGCACTCTCCGGCAATGAATTCCACAAGCCCACCACTCTCTGGTTGAAGAAATGTCGTCTCATTTCAGTTTTAAATTTACCCCCTCTAATTTTAAGGCTGTGCCCACGGGTCCTAGTCTCCCCGCCTAATGGAAACATTTCCTAGCGACCACCCCTTCTAAACCAGACATTATCTTGTAAGTTTCCATTGGATCTCCCATCAACCTTCTAAACTCTAATGAGTACATTCCCAGGATCCTTAGCCATTCATCATACGTTAAACCTACCATTCCAGGGATCATCTGTGAGAATCTCCGCTGGACACGGTCCAGGGCTAGTATGTCCTTCCTGAGGTGTGGGGCCCAAAATTGGACACAATATTTTAAATGGGTCCTAACTAGAGCTTTACAAAGTCTTAAAAGCACATCACTGCTTTTATATTCCAACCCTCTTGAGATAAACGACAACATTACATTCACTTTCTTAATCACGGACTCTACCTACAAGTTAACTTTTAGAGAATCCTGGACCAACACTCCCAGATCCCTTTGTACTTCTGCTTTACGAATTTTCTCACCATTTAGAAAATAGTCCATGCCTGTATTCTTTTTTCCAAAGTGCAAAACCTCACATTTGCTCACATTGAATTTCGTCAGCCATTTCCTGGACCACTCTCCTAAACTTCTAAATCTTTCTGCAGTTTCCCCACCTCCTCAGTACTACCTGCCTGTCCACCTATCTTGGTATCATCGGCAAACTTCGCCAGAATGCCTCCAGTCCCTTCATCTAGATCATTAATATATAAGGTGAACAGCTGTGCCCCAACACTGAACCCTGCGGGATGCCACTCATCACCAGTTGCCATTCCAAAAAAGAGCCTTTTATAGAACATAGAAGAGTACAGCACAGTACAGGCACTTTGGCCCACAATGTTGTGCCGTGAAATAATCCAACTCCAACTCCAAATCCAACAAAATATCCCAACTCTCTGCCTTCTGTCAGACAGCCAATCCTCAATCCAAGCCAGTAGTTCACCTCGCACACCATGGGCCCTCACCTCGCTCAGCGGCCTCCCGTGAGGCACCGTATCAAAGGCCTTTTGGAATTCTAGATAGATAACATCTACTGGGTTTCCCTGGTCTGACATACTTGTTACCTCTTCAAAGAATTCTAACAGGTTTGTCACGCACGACCTCCCCTTACTAAATCCATGCTGACTTGTTCTAATCTGACCCTGTACTTCCAAGAATTTAGAAATCTCATCCTTGGCAATGGATTCTAGAATTTTACCAACTACCGAGGTTAGGCTAATCGGCCTATAATTTTCCATCTTTTGCCTTGATCCTTTCTTAAACAAGGGGGTTACAACAGCAATTTTCCAATCATCTGGGACTTTCCCCGACTCCAGTGACTTTTGAAAGATCACAACTAAAGCCTCTGCTATTTCCTCAGCCACGTCCCTCAGAACTCTAGGATGTAGCCCCTTCGGGGCTAGGAGATTTATCAATTTTTGACCTTTTAGCTTTTCTAGCACTTTCTCTTTTGTAATGCCTACCATACTCAACTCTGCCCCCGGCTCTCCTTAATTGTTGGGATACTACTCATGTCTTCCACTGTGAAGACTGACGCAAAGTACTTATAAGTTCTTCAGCTATTTCCTTACCTCCCATCACTAGCATTCCAGCATCAGTTTGGAGCGGCCCAGGTGTCTACTTTTGCCTCTCATTTGTTTCTTGTGTATTGAAAGAAGCTTTTACTATCATTTCTAATATTACTAGCTCGCCAACCTTCATATTTGATCCTCTCCTTCCTTAATGCTCTCTGTTATCCTCTGTTTGTTTTTGTAGCCTTCCCAATCTTCTGATTTCCCAGTGCTCTTGGCCACTTTATAGGCTGTCTCTTTTTCTCGGATACATTTCCTGACTTCCTTTGTCAGCCATGGCTGTCTAATCCCACCCCGGATAATCTTTTTCTTTGGGATGAACCTCTGTACTGTGTCCTCCATTACACCCAGAAATTCCTGCCATTGTTGGAATTCCCGCTAGGCTCTGCTTCCAGTCGATTTTCGTCAGTTCCTCTCTCATGCCCCTGTAATTACCTTTATTTAACTGTAATACCATTCCATCCGATTTTGCCTTCTCTCTTTCAAACTGCAGACTGAACTCTACCATATTATGATCGCTGCTTCCTAAGTGTTCCCTTACTTTAAAGGTCTTTTTAGAAAGTCAGGCTTATTACATAGCATTAAATCCAGAATAGCCTGCTCCCTTGTGGGCTCCATCACAAGCTGTTCTGAAAAGCCATCCTGCAAACATTCCACGATTCCTTTTCTTTGGATCCACCAGCAACATGATTCACCCAGTCCACCTGCATATTGAAGTCCCCCATGATCACCTTGACCTTGCCTTTCTATCAAGAACTTTGTCAAGTACTGTGCCATATCTTGTAACAATCCTGGTCAACAAACCATGGTTACTTCCCATCACATCTGATTTGATGAAACCTAACTTGGGCTAAAATCCCTTTCTCTTCCATTTCCATCAGAAATCACACCACACCAGGTTAAAGTACAACAGATTTATCTGAAAACACAAGCTTTCATAACTCTGCTCCTTCGCCTGATGAAGGGGCTACACTCCAAAAGCTGGTAATTTCAAACAAACCTATTGGACTATATCCTGGTGTCGTGTGAGTTACTGTCTTTGTCCCACCCCAGATCAACACCGGTATCTCCGCAACAAAACTTCAACAGCAGTTTTCCAACTACAGCTTGCATTTACAGACTATCTTTAACATGGTAAAGCATCCCAAGGAAACATCAAATACTATTGGGCATCAAGCCACAGATAGAAAATACTAAGGCACATGTCCAAAACCCAGAGAAGGTTGGGCCTTAAACAGCTTCCAGAGGGAGGAAAGAGAGTTGGAAAGGCTTGAGGAGGAAATTCCATAGTTTAGTATTCAGGCAATGCAAGGCATAGCTGCCAGTGATGGTACATGTTGGACCAGAATGAGAGGAGCACAGAGATCATAGAATCCCTACGGGGCATTAAGAGGCCATTGAGTGCTGCACCGACCCTCAGAGGAGCATCCCGCCCAGACACAGCACCTGCAACATTTCCCCACAACCTTGCATTTCCCACAGCCAATCCACCCTAACCTGCACATCCCTGAGTACTACAGGGCTATTTAACACAGCCAATCCACCCTAACCTGTACATCCCTGGGTACTACAGGGCTATTTAACACAGCCAATCCACCCTAACCTGTACATCCCTGGGTACTACAGGGCAATTTAGCACAGCCAATCCACCCTAACCTGTACATCCCTGGGTACTACAGGGCAATTTAGCACAGCCAATCCACCCTAACCTGTACATCCCTGGGTACTACAGGGCTATTTAACACAGCCAATCCACCCTAACCTGCACATCCCTGGGTACTACAGGGCTATTTAGCACAGCCAATCCACCCTAACCTGTACATCCCTGGGTACTACAGGGCAATTTAACACAGCCAATCCACCCTAACCTGCACATCCCTGGGTACTACAGGGCTATTTAGCACAGCCAATCCACCCTAACCTGTACATCCCTGGGTACTACAGGGCAATTTAGCACAGCCAATCCACCCTAACCTGTACATCCCTGGGTACTACAGGGCTATTTAACACAGCCAATCCACCCTAACCTGCACATCCCTGGGTACTACAGGGCTATTTAGCACAGCCAATCCACCCTAACCTGTACATCCCTGGGTACTACAGGGCAATTTAGCACAGCCAATCCACCCTAACCTGTACATCCCTGGGTACTACAGGGCTATTTAACACAGCCAATCCACCCTAACCTGCACATCCCTGGGTACTACAGGGCTATTTAGCACAGCCAATCCACCCTAACCTGTACATCCCTGGGTACTACAGAGCTATTTAACACAGCCAATCCACCCTAACCTGCACATCCCTGAGTACTACAGGGCTATTTAACACAGCCAATCCACCCTAACCTGCACATCCCTGGGTACTACAGGGCTATTTAGCACAGCCAATCCACCCTAACCTGCACATCCCTGGGTACTACAGGGCTATTTAGCACAGCCAATCCACCCTAACCTGTACATCCCTGGGTACTACAGGGCTATTTAGCACAGCCAATCCACCCTAACCTGCACATCCCTGGGTACTACAGGGCTATTTAGCACAGCCAATCCACCCTAACCTGCACATCCCTGGGTACCACAGGGCTATTTAGCACAGCCAATCCACCCTAACCTGTACATCCCTGGGTACTACAGGGCAATTTAACACAGCCAATCCACCCTAACCTGCACATCCCTGGGTACCACAGGGCAATTTAGCACAGCCAATCCACCCTAACCTGTACATCCCTGGGTACCACAGGGCTATTTAACACAGCCAATCCACCCTAACCTGTACATCCCTGGGTACTACAGGGCAATTTAACACAGCCAATCCACCCTAACCTGCACATCCCTGGGTACTACAGGGCAATTTAGCACAGCCAATCCACCCTAACCTGTACATCCCTGGGTACCACAGGGCAATTTAGCACAGCCAATCCACCCTAACCTGCACATCCCTGGGTACCACAGGGCTATTTAGCACAGCCAATCCACCCTAACCTGTACATCCCTGGGTACCACAGGGCTATTTAACACAGCCAATCCACCCTAACCTGCACATCCCTGGGTACTACAGGGCAATTTAGCACAGCCGGTCCACCCTAACCTGTACATCCCTGGGTACCACAGGGCAATTTAGCACAGCCAATCCACCCTAACCTGCACATCCCTGGGTACTACAGGGCAATTTAGCACAGCCGGTCCACCCTAACCTGTACATCCCTGGGTACCACAGGGCAATTTAGCACAGCCAATCCACCCTAACCTATAGGTCCCTGGGCTCTATGGGACAATTTAGCACGGCCAATCTACCCTAACCCACACAGGGGGGATTTCAATGTCCATCACCAAGAGTGCGTCAGCACAAGCACAACTGATCGAGCTGGTTGGGTCCTAAAGGAAATAGCTGCAAGACTGGGTCGCAAAGTCACAGAAATGGGGCAGACCACCTGACATCAACCTAGGTGCCTGTAAAGGCAACAGCAGGGACAGCAGAATCGGAGCAGGAATAAGCATTATGGCCCTGCCCCGCTATCAATACGATCACTGCTGATCGTGTCTGCAACATTTAGAGAGGAACAAAAATGCGGGAAAACAACATGCTTCACCAGTCTCCCTGTCACAGTCGCCCCTGTCCAGGGCAGTATTGTACACAGTGACTGCCACATAGTCCCATGCTGAGTGACGTACAACTAGGGGCCCAGCGGTAGTATCTCTGGGCTGTTGATCAAGAGACCCAGATGACGTGCTGGGGACCCGGATTCAAATCCTGCCACGGCAGACGGTGGAATTTGAATTCAACAAAATATCTGGAATTAAGAATCTAATGATGACCATGAACCATTGTTGATTGTCAGGAAACCCCCATCTGGTTCACCAATGCCCCTTAGGGAAGGGAAACTGCCATCCTTACCTGGTCTGAATGTGACTCCCAACCCACAGCAATATGGTTGACTCTTAACTACCCTCTGGACAATCAGGGATGGGCAATAAATTCTGGTCTCACCCTGTCAATGAGTAGAACGAAAGGAAATTCAGGTCAGATCTAGTAACTCAAGGCTGGGCATCCATGAGGCGCTGTGGGCCATCAACAGCAGCAGAATTGTACTCCAGCACAATCTGTAACATCATGGCCCGGCATATCCCCCACTCAACCATTACCATCAAGCCACGGGATCAACCCTGGTTCAATGGAGAGCGCAGGAGGGCATGCCAGGAGCAGCACCAGAGCCAGCATGGCATTGCCTTGGGATAGCCTAGCCGGCGACGCCCTCATCCCGTGAATCAATAAAGAAAAGAGTTTACAGCCAATTTGTGAGGAACTAGTGGATATTTTCCAGAGATCAGCTGCATTACCCTCCCCACTTCCTCTGTCTCTGTGGGCTAAACCCGAGATATTTTGCACCACCTTCAGCTGGGTATTGAGATGGGTCCAAGTCCCCATCTTACTGCACAGGAACAGACTGTCGTACCTCTGCCAGTGCAGTGGGAGAGTTGTAAAATGCGGGCCTCATTATCATCGTGCAAATTAGGCCACCACCTACAAAATGGACTCTTATAACTTTACCTTCAATCGCATTTAGGAGTCTCTCCAGAATCTGCTTCAGAAGTTGAAGACCTCATTATCCTGCATCGAGCACTGAATGAGCAGAAGTTTCCTCTGATTAAACATTCGGAAAACTGAAGCCATTGTTTAATACAAGCTTGGTTCCCTAGGTACCAACTCCATCTATCTCCATGGTAACCATGTGAGTTTGAAATAATCGCAACCTTGACGTCATATTTGCCCCTAAGGTGAACTTCCAAGCTCAGGAATTCACAATATCCCTGAGACCGTCAATCTCCACCTCCATTACGTGACCGAACAACCCACAACCCTCAACACATCTACAGCTAACACCCTTCATCATGTCCCGGTCACCCCCAATACCCTCCTGGTGGTACAAAACCCCTACAGAATTGCGGACACTGGAAACCAGAAAGAAAAACAGAAATCGCTGGAAAAACACAGCAGCTCTGGCAGCATCAGTGGATAAAAGTCAGAGCTAACGTTTCGGGTCAACTGACCCTCCCTCAGAACTGACAGCAACTAGGAAAATCTCAGTTTATATGCAGAAGATGGGGGATTAGGAGCAAACGATAGATGGGAATAGAGCCAAAAGAGAGAGACAAACACAGCTAACAAACTGACTCCCCGTAGTTACCCTGACTATGTATCCTTCCTGTAAAGACTCCATTCCATTCTCCCACGGCCTCCATCTCCCTCACATTCGTTCAGTTGAGGCCACCTTCCACAAGGAAGCCTCCACAATGTCCATCGACTACTTCAACCAAGGATTCCCGAACATCGATGTCGACAGGCCCCTCTGCTGGGTCCAACCCATCTCCCACACTCCTGCCCTCACTCCTTCCCTGCTGCAACATCAGTAGGATTCCCCTTGTCCTTACCTACCAACCCACCAGCATCCGCATCCAGAAGATCATCAGACATCATTTCCCCCACCTCCACCAGAGATGCCACCACCAGACACATATCCCCCCCACCTTGTCCATCTTCGGCAGAGACCGTTCCCTCCAAGACACCCTGGACCACTCTTCCTTCACCCCCAACACCCCCCCACAGACCCAGGGCACCTTCCCCGCACGCTGCCTACTGCATTTTCTGCTCACAATGTGTTCTCCTCTACACTGGAGAAATAAAACGTAGACTGGGTGACCGCTTTGCAGAACATCTATGTTCAGCCCACAAATATTAAACAGAGCTACCAGTTGCCTGCCACTTCAACACACTACCGTGTTCCCTGGCCAACAGTTCTGTCTCAGGATTGGTGCAGCGTTCCAGCGAAGCTCAGTGAAAATTGGAAGAACAACACTTCATTTTCTGCTTGATATCCTGCAGCCCTCTAGACTCAATATTGAGTTCAACAACTTTAGGGTTTGAGGCACCTCTCTCATGTCCTTACCCCAACCCCACATACCAGGCCTTGTTAACACGCAGTCTGCCATTACACACAGCCCGTTGTTAGCCACTAACAGTCCCCATTAACAGCCTTTCATTCCCCTAAGTTAATCATTATCCACACCTTTGTCTGTCCAACTGTTCTTCTCTCTCTTTGAGCTCTATTTCCACCTGTCACTCACTCCTTACCCCTTCCCCCCACCCTATCCTCTGCATAAAAAACATTTTTTTCCTAGCTACCATCATTTCTGGGGAAGGGTTACAGCACCTGAAACATTAACTCTGCTTTCTCTCCACTGATGCTACAAGTCCTGTTGAGATTTTCCAACAATTTCTGTTTTCTTACACTCCATATGGTACTGTGGCCCTGACACCTCTGAACCAAATGTCTTCCGATATGGGAGATAATGGGAACTGCAGATGCTGGAGATTCCAAGATAATAAAATGTGAGGCTGGATGAACACAGCAGGCCAAGCAGCATCTCAGGAGCACAAAAGCTGACGTTTCGGGCCTAGACCCTTCATCAGAGAGGGGGATGGGGGGAGGGAACTGGAATAAATAGGGAGAGAGGGGGAGGCGGACCGAAGATGGAGAGTAAAGAAGATAGGTGGAGAGGGTGATATGGCCCTAGTTTACAATGCTCTTAGGACGTTCTATTGTGTGAAAGATGCTATCTAGGGACCAGAGAGATATAATCTCAGAATAAGGGGATGCACTTTTCAGGCAACAATAAGGAGGAATTTCTTCTCTCAGAGGATAGTAAATCTGTGGAATATTTTACCACAGAAGGCAGTGGAGGCCACGTCACTGAACATATCCACGAGGGGAGACAGTGGCTTAGTGGTATTATCACTGGACCTTTAGTACAGAGACCCAGGTAATGTTCTGGGGACCTTGGCTCAAATCCCACTGTGGCAGATGGTGAAATTTGAATTCAATAAATATCTCGGATTAAGAGTCTAATGATGACTGCGAATCCATTATCGGTTGTTGTTTGTCACTATCTGGTTCACGAATCTCCTTTCGGGGAGGAAGCTACTATCTTTGCCTGGCCTACATGTGACTCCAGACCCACTGCAATGTGGTTGAGTCTAAACTGCCCTGTGGGCAATAAATGCTGCCTGGCCAGAAACACGCTCATCCTGTGAATGTATAAATGAAAAGAAATTCAAGAAAGTCATAAATAAATGTTTAAATCTCAAAGGCACCAAGGGATGCAAAGGGTAAGTGGAAATGTGGCATTGAGATAGAGGATCAGCCATGATCATATCGAACGGCAGAGCAAGCTCAGTGGCCCAAATGGTTTACACAAATTGTTGTTGATGTTTATTCAAATCTGAACAATTCTGTGTGAAAGGAGAGCCCTTCCTTCCTCTGTAGTCCCTTGATAATTATTTTCGATCTCTGAACTGAGTTAACCAACCCACTCACCAGTAGAAACATTTCCTCTTTCAGTTTCCTCCGTTAAAAATACTTAATCATTTCAAAATCATTTGTTAAATCTACCCCTTCAGCTTCGCTACTCTAGGCTGAAGAGCCTTTCCTTTCTGGTCTCACTAGTGTCTTTCAGCCCTTGTACCCCTCCTCTGCTCCCCCTTCAAGAAATTGGTATTCTGGCTAAAGTGTGGTCACCAGATTTGTGCAAAACTTTTGCAGCAACTTAACGAGAGATTTTACTGATCTTCCAGAACTTTTCTGTTTTTTGTTTGTCTGTATTTCTAAAGCCAAATGTACCGCCAGTTTTCTGAACCATCTGCCCTGCCACTGATAGAGACTCAATGAACAATCATTACACCTCCCAACCCCACCCCACCACCCCCAGATCCGGGAAGGTACTCAAGATCAGAGGGAACTCATTGTTACTATCCACAGATCCCTGAAAGTAGCAGGGCAGGTAGGAAAGGGTGTTCAAATAACTCTGGAGTAAAATGGAGGGAGATTATGCTAGAATGGTGTTAAATACTGGTTAGGCTGCAATTGTATACTGCTGTGGTCACCATATTATAGGAAGGATGTGATTAGACAGGAGAGGGCTGCAGACCAGATTTACCAGGATGTTGCCTGGGCTGCAGGGACTGTGCTATGAGGAATAATTGGATAGGCTGGGATTTGGAGCAGTGAAAGTTGAGATGGGACCTGGTAGAGGTGTAGAAGATTATGACGGGCACATATAGGGTGGATAGAAAGATACTTTTTCCATAAGTAGTAGGCTCAGTAATTGCGAGGGGTGGGGGGAAGAGGTGATGGGGGAGTGCAAATGGAGCTATAGATTTGGGAAAGCAATAGAGGGGCTCAGAGGCGCGTTGTGGAGAAATGTTTTCACCCACAGGATGATGAGAGTCTGGGACGCATTGCCTGAAAGTCTGGTTGAGTCAGAAATTCTCGTAACATTTAAGCAGCATTTAGATATTCACTGGCATTGTCATTGTTTCCAGGGCTGTGGGCTGAGAGCTGAAAAATGGGGTTAGCACAGCCAGATCTTTGTAGATCAGCATGAAAGTGATGGACCATACGGCTTCCTCATGTGTTGCAAACATCAATGAGAAACTGAATGTCACCGTTGTCTTATTAGAGTGAGGCCACAAGTGGTGAGTTTAACCTGCGGGTCAGCATCGCCTCAGGTCAGGAGACGGGTTGAGAAGGAACGCCCTTCATGGTAACCTCAGTAGAGGAACTGAACACACGCTGTTGGCATCTCTCTGCATCACAAACCATCTCCAACCCAGGCCAACCTATAGCAGCTCAGAGAGAGTGGAGAAGGAGGGGCAGTGACCTGGAACTGGGCCAGCTCTGAAGAAGGGTGACTGAACTCGAAACATTAACTCCATTTCTCTCCCCGCAGATGCTGCCAGACCTGCTGAGTTTCTCCAGCAATTTATGCTTATGCTGCAGATCTCCAGTACTTTGCTTCAGATTGAAAGTAGTTACCTGGTCGGGACCATACGTGACTCCAGTCCCCATACCCAGAGAGCTCCTTACTGCCCTCTGGTGAGGCCTATCTTAGCCTTACCCATGTCCCTGAGCAGTAACAGCTGACAGGGTAACTGCGGACCTGATGTGAGGTTCAGTGTGGTGTGCGCGTCAGTATTTGTCTCAAATGAGTTCTTAAGACCTGCCTTGACACAGTGAACACGAGACAAGCCTCAGCATGACACAGGCAGCAGCTGATTCCTGTTTAGACAACGTGCCAAGTTACAAACCGCAGGCAGGTGCTCGCTCGCTGTTCCTGTCAACAGCTCCGATGTGCGGCTGAGAGGGTACATTTCACTTGGCAATGATTGGTGATCCAGCTATGAATTTAGCCCCCTGTCTACTACCCACGTGATGGGTGCGGGGCTGTGGTCAGGCTCTAGCTTAGTGGTAATGTCACTCATCACATAAGCCAGAGTCCCAGGGCCATCTCTGGGCATGGTTTGAATCCCACCGTGGCAGGGGGTGAGGTTTATAAAATCATGAGGGGCATGGATAGGGTGAATGGCCAAGAGTTTTTTCCCCCAGGGTGGGAGGACTCCAAAATGAGAGGGCACAGGTTTAAGGTGAGAGGGGAAAGGTTTGAAAGGGACCTGAGGGGTAACTTTTTCTCACAGAGGGTGGTGTATGTATGGAATGAGCTGCCAGAGGAAGTGGTGGGGGCTGGCACAGTTACAACATTTAAAAGGCATCTGGATGGGTACATGTACAGGAAGGGTTTAGAGAGATATGGGCCAAATGCTGGCAAATGGGACTAGATTTATTTAGGATATCTGGTCAGCGTGGTTGAAGGGTCTGTCTCTGTGCTGTACAGCTCTATTGCTCTGTGACTCTTCTGCGAATTCAGTAAAAGAACATGGAAGTAAAACCTGATCTAACAGTGATACTGTAACAGCTGTCAATTGTCAGTTTTATAAAGAAAGGCGGTGCCTGGTTTCCCAATTGCCCCATAGGGAAGGAAATAACCTTCACGCAAAGCAGCATAGCTGTTCGTGGCGTGCCACTCCCAGTCTTGACTTCCAGTTTCAGAATTTGCTGGTTCACACAAATCCTGGCCTCTGCGCAGGGTCGGGTGGGGTGGTGTTGATGGGGGCGGGGGGTAATAAGGAATTAGACAGAATGTAGGAAGGAAATCAATCTTCCTCAATCAGCCTGGTAATGACATGTGACTCCAGACATGTTACAGTTGCATAGGAGATAACACAGTGTGGAGCTGGATGAACACAGCAGGCCAAGCAGCATCTCAGGAGCACAAAGGCTGATGTTTCAGGCCTAGAAACGTCATCAGCAAAGGGTCGAGGACCGAAATGTCAGCTTTTGTGCTTCTAAGATGCTGCTTGGCCTGCTGTGTTCATCCAACTCCACACTTTATTATCTCAGATTCTCCAGCATCTGCAGCTCCTATTATCGCTGATAGAGTTGTATAGGACTTTGGTTCAGCCACATTTGGAATATTGTGTACAGTTCTGGTCGCCACATTACCAAAAGGATGTGGATGCTTTGGAGAGGGTGCAGAGGAGGTTCACCAGGATGATGGCTGGTATGGAGGGCACTAGCTATGAAGAGATGTTGGTAGATTAGAATTATTTATATTAGAAAGATGGAGGTGGGGGGGGTTCCTGATTGAGGTCTACAAAATCATGAGAGGTATAGACAGGGTGGATAGCAAGAGGCTTTTTCCCAGAGTGGGGGACTCAATTACTAGGGATCACGATTTCAAGGTGGGGGGAGAAAAGTTTAAGGGAGATATGCGTGGAAAGTTCTTTATGCAGAGGGTGGTGGGTGCCTGGAACACGTTGCCAGCGGAGGTGGTAGAGGCGGGCATGATAGCATCATTTAAGATGTACCTAGACAGGTACATGGATGGGCAGGGAGCAGAGGGATACTGATCCTTGGAAAATAGGCAACAGGTTTAGAAGGAGGATCTGAATCAGCACAGGTTTGGAAGGCCGAAGGGCCTGTTCCTGCGCTGTAATTTTCTTTGTTCTTTATTCAGACCCATAACAATGTGGTCGTCTATTACATCAAACAAGGAGCTGAGGGATCTGAAACAGAAACAGGAATTGCTGGAGAAATTCAGCAGGTCTGGCAGTATATGTGGTGACAGAAACAGAGATAACATTTCAGGTTCAGTGACCCTGCTTCAGAACTGAACCTTGCTGTCTTTCCAGATAATATAGGAAAGTGGGGCTGACTGGAATGATCAAATTAGAGCTAGTGTGGACTCAGTGGGCTGAATGGTCTCCTTTCCTAATCAATCTGTACAGAGATATATTTGCACACTTCTGGAGCAGGTGAACACAGTTCTCCTGGCTTTTATATAAATGATTTGAATGAGAATAAAGGAAGTATGATTGGTAAGTTAGCAGTAACACCAAAATTGGTGGCATCGTGGACAGCGAAGAAGGTTATCACAAGGGACAACAGGATCTGAATCGACTGGACCACTGAGCCGAGGAATGGCAGATGGAGTTTAATTTAGATAAAGTGCTGCATTTTGGTAAGACAAACCTGGCCAGGACTACAACAGTTAATGGTAGGGCCTGGAGAGTGTTAGCAAACAAAGTGAGCTCAGAGCAAAAACAAACTCTCTGGAAAAGCTCAGCAGGTCTGGCAGCACCTGTGAAGGAGAAAACAGAGTTAACGTTTCGGGTCCAGTGACCCTTCGTCAGACACCATCCTCGGGTCACCCGACCCGAAATGTTAACTCTGTTTTCTCCTCCACAGATGCTGCCAGACCTGCTGCACTTTTCCAGCGACTTTGTTTTTGTGCCTGATTCACAGCATCTGCAGTTCTTTCCATTTTTATTAAGGGAGCTAGGGGTTCAGGTACACTGTTCCTTGAAGGTTTATAAAATGATCTAGGGCATGGATAGGGTGAATAGTAAGGGTCTTTTCCCTGGGGGACAGTTGTATAAAACTAGACAGCGAAGGTTTAAGGTGAGAGGGAGAGGATTTAGATTTACTTATTTCCCACATGTACTAAGTATAGGAATACATAAGTACAGTGAAAAGTGCAGAAAGTCGATATTCACTGGCACCCACTTGTTTTCAAAACCCAGAATTAAAAGATTAAACTGATCCAAAAAGTAAGCAAGAGAAGAGTCCGGATCTCAGAAACCCAAGTCTCATCTTCACATTCGTGCAGGTCCCGCTCAAAAAAGCGAGACTCCAAGAGACCACCATCATCAAGGCCAACATGCGATAGGCCCATTGTCAGCACCATCACTGCCTCACCGACCCATTCTCTACCCCCTCACCGACCCACTCTCCAACCCCCTCACCGACCCACTCTCCAACCCCCTCACCGACCCACTCTCCAACCCCCTCACCGACCCACTCTCCAACCCCCTCACCGACCCACTCTCCAACACCCTCACCGACCCACTCTCTAACCCCCTCACCGACCCACTCTCTAACCCCCTCACCGACCCACTCTCCAACACCCTCACCGACCCACTTTCCAACACCCTCACTGACCCACTCTCTAACCCCCGCACCAACCCACTCTCTACCCCCTCACCAACCCACTCTCCAACCCCCTCACCGACCCACTCTCTAACACCCTCACCGACCCACTCTCTAACCCCCTCACCGACCCACTCTCCAACCCCTCACCGACCCACTCTCTAACCCCTTCACCGACCCACTCGCTAACCCCTGCACCGACCCACTGTCTAACCCCCGCACCGACCCACTCTCTACCCTCTCACCGACCCACTCTCTAACCCCTTCACCGACCCACTCTCTAACCCCTTCACCGACCCACTCTCTATCCCCTCACCGACCCACTCTCTATCCCCTCACCGACCCACTCTCTAACCCCTTCACCAACCTACTCTCCAAACCCTCATCGACCCGCTCTCTAACCCCTCACCGACCCACTCTCTAACCCCTCACCGACCCACTCTCCAACCCCTCACCGACCCACTTTCCAACCCCTCACCGACCCACTCTCCAACCCCCTCACCGTCCCACTGCCTAACCCCTTCACCCACCCACTCTCTAAGCCCCTCACCGACCCACTCTCTAACCCCCGCACCGACCCACTCTCTACCCACCTCACCGACCCACTCTCTAACCCCCGCACCAACCCACTCTCTAACACCCGCACCGACCCACTCTCTAACCCCTCACCGACCCACTCTCTAACCCCTTCACTGACCCACTCTCTAACCACCTCACCGACCCACTCTCTACCCTCCTCACCAACCCATTCTGTAACACCTCACAGACCCACTCTCTACCCCCTCACCGACCCACTCTCTAACCCCTTCACCAACCCACTCTCTAACCCCTCACCGACCCACTCTCTAACCCCCTCACCGACCCCCTCTCTAACCCCCTCACCAACCCACTCTCTAACTGCTCTTCAACCCACTCTCTAACCCCCTCACCGACCCACACTCTAACCCCCTCACCGACCCCCTCTCTAACCCCCTCACCAACCCACTCTGACCCCCTCACTGACCCAATCTCTTACCCCCTCACCGACCCACTCTTGCCCCCTCACTGTCCCGAACTCACCCCCTCACTGTCTCGATCTCACCCCCTCACTGTCCCGATCTCACCCCCTCACCGTCCTGATCTCACCCCCTCACCGACCCACTCTCTCTTCCCCTCACCGACCCATTCTCTCTTCCCCTCACCGACCCACTCTCTCACCCCCTCACAGTCCTGATCTTACCCCCTCACAGGCTTGCTCTCGCTGCTGCTGCCCCACCAGCCCACATTCTCTCCATCATCGCTCCTGGCCACTGCCCGCGCATTCACCTCCTGCTACACTGTTCCCAGTCATGACCCAACTCCTTTTGTGGGTAGGAAAGGGGGAAGGGGTTGGGACAGGGGTGGTGTGATAGTGAGAATGGGGAAGTAGCGAATGAGATTGGACAAGGAAAGTGAACGGGCGAGCCAGGGGGAGCTCCAAATGGAGCAACGTACCCTGTTGCCATCTTGGTGTTTCGATTTAAAGGGACCTGAGGGGCAGCATTTTTGGTCAGAGTGTGGTTCCAGAGGAAGTGGTGGAGGCTGGTACAATTACAACACTTTAAAGACATTTGGACGGGTACATGGAGAGGAAAGGTTCAGAGGGATATGGACCAAATGCTGGGAAACGGGACTAGTTCAGTTTTGGAAACCTGGTCAGCATGGATGGGTTGTGCTGAAGGGCTAGACCATTCAGCCCTTCCAGGCTACCCTACCATTCTATGCAATCATGGTTAACCTACATCAAGCCTCAATGCCTCCTTTCATGTCAGCTCAATGTAGCTGTCAACTCCTCTCTATTTCAAAGAGCCAACTCCCTCCTCTTTAAGTGCTTTCAATGAACAAGCCCCTACATCTCTCAGGGGGAGGGAATTCAAGACATTAACCCCATCCCCTGGGAGAACAGACTCCTTCACAAATCAGTTTTAAGTCAGGATCCCCTTACTGTTTAACTATGTCCCTTAATTCAAGGCCCCCCCCACCCCCCGGACCTTCTCATACAACAACAACCACCGAGTGGCATAGGGCTGGAGGGGAATTCAGATCCATGTGGCACTTTTGTCACCAAATTCAGCGATGGCCCATTTGGGGATGTTTTTACATGCCTCTGGAGCAGGTGCGACTTTGAGCCCGGGCCTCCTGGCTCAGAGGAAGGGACTCTACCGCCGCGCCCCAAGGACCTGTGAATTGTTTCCTGAAGTACATCTCTAGAGCAAACCCACCTGAGGAATTGGTCTCACTTGCTCACAAACCGAAACTGGATGTGCCAGGGAAAGTCAGCAGGGCCTGGCAGCATCTGTAGAGAGCCAAACAGAATTTCTGAAGAAGGCTCACTGGACCTGAAATGTTAATTTTGTTTCTCTCTCCAACGATGCTGCCAAACAGGGGAGGCGATGGCCTAGTGGTATTGTCACTGGACAGCCCCTTCCAGTAGCTCCTATTTTTATTTAGGGAAATAGACCTCTCTCTCAGAACCAACATTAACTTCCAACTGCCACGGTTTTGATCATCGCCTGCAGCTAATCTGGAGTTTGTCCAACTCTACAACCTGTTCCACAACTCCCCCTCATTTGGATTTTCACATTTGTCGAACTCAGAATTTGGGCCCCATGTGACCGCTGCAGAGACAAAATCTTGCGCTTCCATGGGAACACTCACAACGGCCCCAAAGAGCTCCACATTCAGTTAAGTGCACTTCCTGAAGGATGTTGCAGTGTGGGGAAAGTCACAGCCAATTTTTTACACAGCAAGATCCCACAAGCAGCAGTGTGGCATTGGCCAGATGAACTACGTTTACTGAGTTTGCATTCAGGCCCTCTTTCCCGCACTTCCGAAGGAGCAGCACTCCCTCAGTGAGGCTCAAGAGACTCCAAGCTCATTTGTCCTCAGCTTTCCAAAAGTGACCCCGGAGCCCATGAGCATTCGTCTCAGAGTGTTACCCACTCAGTGAGACACAAGATCCTGCTTCACCTACACAGCACCAGACATAGCTTTCAAACCTGCTACCGAAAGAAAAATTATGACGTGAGCTGGAAATCTGAAAAAAAGGTGGGTGCTGGAGAAACTCAGCAGGAATGGCATCAGAGAGTGGGTCCTTTGCGCTGACAGTGAGCAACAAATTTTCTGCATGAGGGTCCCGACCCAGAACGTCAGCTTTCCTGCTCCTCTGATGCTGCCTGGCCTGCTGTGTTCATCCAGCTCCGCACCTTGTTATCTCAGATTCTCCAGCATCGGCAGTTCCTGCTATCTCTTAGTGGAAAATGAAGTGTTGCTTCCCCTGAGTTTGCATTGTGATTCACCGGAATATTGCAGCAGCCTAGGACGGACTGGGTGCCAACTGGGCGCAAAAATGATCCTGATCTTCCAGTTGCCTGTCACTTCAACACACCACCAGGTTCCCTGGCCCAACATCTCTGTCTCAGGCTCACTGCTGTAGGGAGTCCTCCCATGGTTTCCAATTGCCCCGGCCTCGAACATTCCCCATTGGTCACCTGACAAATCCATCTCCAAGGTGATCCACCTTTGCAGCCAATCAGAAATCAAATCAAGCTGTGGATTATCCAGTCAAAAGGCCTGTGATTCCTATCCCATATTTAACTTTAACAAGCAAACATGATTGTCCAAAGAGCCAAAATTAAAAGCTTTTTGTTTAAAAGCCCCCTTGGAATTATGTCACCATGGTGATTAATCTTTCATTCCTGCAGATTTCTGTAGAATTGGAAAACTGTCAGTTCATCGGATTGGTTTTGGAAACGGGACATAGATTTGGAAATCTAACTGGTGTCACATGTCTGAGGGAGACTTGGCAAAACTCTGAGACTGATCAGAGACCTAGGCAGGAGTAAGGCCAGTGGAGATCCTGACAGGGGGTAAGGCCAATGAGATCCTGACAGGGGTAAGGCCAATGAGATCCTGACAGGGATAAGGCCAATGAGATCCTGACAGGGGTTAAGGCCAATGAGATCCTGACAGGGGTAAGGCCAATGAGATCCTGACAGGGGTTAATGCCAATGTGATCCTGACAGGGGTAAGGCCAATGAGATCCTGACAGGGGTTAATGCCAATGAGATCCTGACAGGGGTAAGGCCAATGAGATCCTGACAGGGATAAGGCCAATGAGATCCTGACAGGGGTAAGATCAATGAGATCCTGACAGGGGTAAGGCCAATGAGATCCTGACAGGGGGTAAGGCCAATGAGATCCTGACAGGGGTTAAGGCCAATGAGATCCTGACGGGGATAAGATCAATGAGATTCTGACAGGGTTAAGGCCAATGGAGATCCTGACAGGGGTAAGGCCAATGAGATCCTGACAGGGTTAAGGCCAATGAGATCCTGACAGGGGTAAGGCCAATGAGATCCTGACAGGGTTAAGGCCAATGGAGATCCTGACAGGGGTAAGGGTGATCAGAAATCTGAGCAGCAGTAAGACCAAGGAGATCCATACAGGGATAAGGCTGATAGAGATCCAGACAGGGATAAGTTTGATGGAGATCCAGACAGGGACAAGGCCAAACAGAGGCCTGGACAGAGATGGCTACATTGAGCTCCTTCATTCTTAGGTCCCATTAATCACAGCCTCCCAGGAAATGCTCTCACTAACAATCCCCAACCACATGGGAGGCTGTTAGCCAATTGTTTCAGGTAGCCTCACTCTGAGGGAGATGGGAGAGGATACATCTGACAGACAGCAGGATGGACATGTTCTAGGTCCTGACCTCCCACCATCTCCCTCACCCTTCCTCTTGTTGTATTGCAGCAGAAGCCCCAGGTATAACTACCTCAGGCCCAGACTCCTCTGAGACCGAGATGCCTTAACAAAACCTTTGAGTTCCCGTGTGAGAATTCTGGCTTAATATCCATTTCAGATGCAAGGATAGAAAGGCTCAGTGCCCCTACAGGAGCTTCCTCTGTGTGAAGCTAAGGCCTGTCAAACCGTAGGGCCTATTCAAAACCTGATTCAAATTCTCATCCTTGCTTTCAAGTCTCCTCACTGCTCCACCCTGCTCCACTTCAACAATCACCTGCAGTCCCACCACGCTCTGAGATCTCATCATTCCTCCATTTCTAACCTCAAGGTAATTTTATGGTTAATGCTCCATCTTTAGTAGCCATGCCTCCAGCTGCCTAAGCCCAGCATTCTGGGAATCTCTTCCTAAACGCCTCTGCCTTGCCCCTCCTTTGCAATGTCCCTCAAAACATTGTTCACACTTTCTGTAAACTAACACTTTCATTTCTCACTCACTTTCTTTCTCTCTCTATCGCTGCCAATTGCTGAGCTTCTCCAGCTCCTTGTTTCTATTTCAGATTCCCAGCATCTGTAGCATTTTACTTCTGTTTGTTTGATAATCCCCTCTGTGAATCTCTTTGGGATGCTTCACTATATTACAGATTTTAATGTTGTTGATTTGTGAACTTTTGGTTAATTTTACAGTATTTTACAGGCTGGTCGTGCTATAACCATTCAGTACCCTCATGCTCAGAACTGTTATGGACATGGTAATTTGGACTATCAATCTTCAACCTCTATTAGAACATAGAACATAGAACATTCCAGCACAGTACAGGCCCTTTGGCCCTCGATGTTGTGCCAACCTGTCATGCCGATCTCAAGCCCATCTAACCTACACTCTTCCATGTACGTCCATACGCTTGTCCAATGACGACTTAAATGTACCTAAAGTTGGCGAATCTACTACCGTTGGCTTTAATATCTGAGACCATCATAGACTAAAGCAAAATTTTACTAACACTAACCAAAGATGGCTGAAGTGATCAGGTTGTATCAAGCTAATGAAGTCATTGCCATTAATGGTCAGTTTGAAGCAAAATTAACATGATTATAAAAGGCACTGAAGCTCAGATCTCTATCTGCTAGTTGACTCACACATTTCTAGAACATAGAACATTACAGCACAGTACAGGCCCTTCGGCCCTCGATGTGGTGCCAACCTGTCATACCGATCTCAAGCCCATCTAACCTACACTATTCCATGTACGTCCATATGCTTATCCAATGATGACTTAAATGTACCTAAAGTTGGCGAATCTACTACCGTTGCAGACACTAGAAGTTAAGCAATTGGATGAAAGTCAGTTGATTGAAAAAGGATAATGAAACTTGACACTAGAATATATGCTGAATGGCATTCCAACAGCTACTTTGGGGCAGAGTGGACAAATGAGTTCAAACGGATCTGGAAGCAAGAACTGAATAATGTGCTCTCTCTCTCTCTCTCTCTCTCATTGTCTTCATCTCTGTCTCTTCCTCTTTGTTTTTGTCTCTCTGTCTGTCTTTTCTTTCTCTCTGTCTAAATCTTTCTGTCTCTGTCTTCCTGTCTATTTCTCTCTGTCTCTGTCTCTCTCTCCATCTGTCTCTCTCGCTCTGTATCTCTCTGTCGGTCTGCGTGTGTGTGTGTGTGTGTGTGTGTGTCTGTCTGTCTGTCTGTCTGTCTCTCTCTCTCTCTCTGTCAGCCTCAAAATCAGTGCCCTGGTGAAAAATCAACCAGAAAAAATAAAAGATGAATGGCCTAGGCCCGAAACATCAGCTTTTGTGCTCCTGAGATGCTGCTTGGCCTGCTGTGTTCATCCAGCCCCACACTTTGTTATCTCGGATTCTCCAGCATCTGCAGCTCCCATTATCTTAGAAAAAATAAACATTTCCTGAGAATTCAGGAATACCTTGAAACTTTGCCACTGCCGAAGCACTCCAGGACAGACTCTAAATGTGGGGCACTTTCCCTTCCCTTCCTTCAAAACGTATTACCTGGGTTTATGTGTATGCATTTGTGTCACATTTTTATTATTTTTATTCCTTCTTCTCTCAATCAAGAAAAGCTAGTAATTTGCTTTACTCAGTAAATTAAGTGTAAGTGGCACATGTGGTTGTGGTTTAAAAATAACTTGTGAGAGTTGCAGTTTTGGTCACTACAGTACAGGCAAGATGTGATTATACGAGGGGGGAGCAGCGGAGATTCACCAGGAGATTGCCTGGGCTGGAGTGATTCAGAGATGAACAGAGACGAGCTAGGGTGCAGGTGTTTTCCATTAGAGCAGGGAAGGCTGGGGGGATGAGGTGTACAAAGTTCTGAGGGGCATGAGCCTCCTGTCTGTCCCCCTCACAATCGAGTCTCCTATCTGTTTGTTTCTATCTAACTGCACCCTTTCCCTCTGAGACTCAGAGCCACTGACCTGACTCCAGTTCCTCGCCCCTGAAAGGTCATCCCCCTCCAACAGTATCCAACATATATCCCTGTTATTGAGGGGAATGGCCACAGGGAAACCCTGCACTATCTACCTTCTCCCTTTACTTCTTCTGGTGGTCACCCAGCTATCTGCAGCCTGCACCGTAGGAGGGACCACTTCACCCTAGCTCATATCGATGTTCTCTGTACCCCAGGTGATCCTGACTGCATCCAGCACCAGCTCCCATTCACTAATGCAGTCTGTCAGGAGATGCAGCCGGGTGCACTTCTCACAGGTGTGGCCACCAGAGAAACTGGAAGCATCCCTGATACCCCACATCCTGCAAGAGGAGCATGTCACTGCCCTGGCTGTCATCCCCACTGCCTTCAGACAGAAAGAAAGTAGAGTCAAAGAGCCCTTGCCTGCACCCTTGCTCAGTCTCCTCATGCCGAGACTGCTCGAGCAGAAGCCTCAGCACTTCCACCCTAACACTGGCCCAATCTCTGAATGGCTGCTCCCTTGTACACCTTTACCCTGCTTTTTGTCCTCCTCAGAGTCTTTGTTT
This sequence comes from Stegostoma tigrinum, assembly GCF_030684315.1. Taxonomy (NCBI): domain Eukaryota; kingdom Metazoa; phylum Chordata; class Chondrichthyes; order Orectolobiformes; family Stegostomatidae; genus Stegostoma; species Stegostoma tigrinum. The sequence goes on along the minus strand of NC_081363.1, from coordinate 5,194,348 downwards.
TTGGCCAGAGGAAGTGGGAGGTTAAACCTGAAACCCTAATGCCTAACCCTAATGCCCAACTCTAATCCTAACGCCCAACGACAACAGCCAATCCTAACCCTAACCCCAAAGCACAACCTTAACCCCAACACCCAACGCCCAACGCCTAACGCCTAACCCCTAACCCCCAACATCACCTTGACAACAGGCTCTGTCTGACCTGTAGTACAATCATAATGACTGCAGCGATGTCTCCCAGAAATCCACTCCAGTGACTCCCAGCCATCTTCTGATTCACACTTAACCTGCACTTTCAGTTCCCTTTCTCCCCCAGAACTCCACCCCTCTCCCTCCCCCCCACCTGTTGCATAAATGCTGCCCCTCCACACTTCATGTCAACTGTGATGAAGAGTCATTTCAACTCAAAACGTTAGCTCGCTCTCTCTCCATGGATGCAGCCCGACCCACTGTGATTTCTAACATTTTTGGTTTTCGGTACAGATTCCAGCTTCTGTAGTAATTTGCTCCCACAGGAAGGTGGTTAAGTTTCTGTTAAATATTCAGTCATAGTGCCTTGGGATTACCAAGTACTTTCCACTGGATTGCCTCTATTTTCATTACCTCTTCACCTCCAATGCCCAGCTACCTGCCCGAGTCCCAGATTATGCATATTCCAAGATAATAAAATGTGAGGCTGGATGAACACAGCAGGCCCAGCAACATCTCAGGAGCACAAAAGCTGACATTGCGAGCCGAGACTCTTCATCAGTAAGGGTTGAGGCCGGAAACATCAGCTTTTGTGCTCCGGAGATGCTGCTTGGCCTGCTATGTTCATCCAGCCTCGCATTTTATTATCTTGGAATTCTCCAGCATCTGCGGTTCCCATTATCGCTCTCTTATGCATATTCCATTTAGGTTTGTTGCAACCAGAGAGACTGACGAGGTGAGAAGGTGATGGGGGAGTAGATCAAAAGGTTCTGAGGAAGTGTCACCGGACCCAAAACATCAACTCTGTTTTCTCCTCCACAGATGCTGCCAGACCAATTTTGTTTTTGATCAAAAGGTAAGATAGTTTGTGAAGGTGGGAGACAGAGAGAATGAGACCAAGTACAAAAGATAATAAAATGTGAAGCTGGATGAACACAGCAGGCCCAGCAGCATCTCAGGAGCACAAAAGCTGACGTTTCGGGCCTAGACCCTTCATCAGAGAGGGGGATGGGGTGAAGGTTCTGGAATAAATAGGGAGAGAAGGGGAGGCGGACCGAAGATGGAGAGAAAAGAAGATAGGTGGAGAGGACAGTATAGGTGGGGAGGTAGGGAGGGGATAGGTCAGTCCAGGGAAGACGGACAGGTCAAGGAGGTGGGATGAGGTTAGTAGGTAGGAGATGGAGGTGCAGCTTGGGGTGAGACGAAGGGATGGGTGAGAGGAAGTGGCTGTGGTACCTGGTTTGCTTCAGGACATGGTCGAGCAGTTTCAAGGCTGAAGAGATTACAAGAGAGTTGCACTGGGAGAGAGATTCCCTGGGGTTTGTCCGGAGGGAGGAGGGTAACTTCTTCAGGTTAGGCATCCCTGGAAGAGGCTTCGCAGTGAGGTTAAAATTGTATCAGTGATAATGGGAACTGCAGATGCTGGAGAATCCAAGATAATAAAATGTGAGGCTGGATGAACACAGCAGGCCCAGCAGCCAAGATAATAAAATGTGAGGCTGGATTCTCCAGCAGGCCCAGCAGCCAAGATAATAA